>NC_053491.1:196486878-196786878 GCF_905171775.1 Rana temporaria | reverse complement strand
GTAATCCCCTGTTCCTCACATGCTGTATTTTATTTGAATTAGTAGAAAAATATCTTAATGCATTCATGCCAAGACATGTATTCCAATCAGTTTAAAAGCAAGCAGCTGCTTTTGTTGATTAGTTGGTTGCCTTGCCAATGCAAGAACTTATTGTTTTCATCAGGACACTTGAAATGGCATATACTTATGTAATGTGTGCAAGAAAACACAAACTAATCCACGTAACAAACATTTCCTGCATATTACCTCAATATTTAGAAACTTTATAACAAGGATGACCCTGGGATACTTCATAATGTGGAACCCTAAATAGTATATGACATATTGGACTCCTATTCTTTCTATGATTATGAGTAAGTATTAACGTAAGTCAGAAGTATACATTGGTTAATCATTACAGATTATGGCATGAATAAACAGCCAACAGTGGAAAGCACACTGCAGGGACATTGCTAGTGCCATGAAAGACCTGGGGCGCTTTTGGGCACCCTGTGAGAAAATTATACAAAACCAGACTGCACTTGCTGCATACATAGGCTATAGTGCCTGTACCAAAAGTTAAGAACTCTTCCATTGCATATGTTTTTCTGTACACAGAATATGGACATATAATCAGCAATTTGAGGCTACCTTAATGAAGAACTTTTATTAAAATAGATGGGGACTACTTATAAACCAGCACCTGTGAAAAGAAACAAATTGCTTAGGAGTATGTAACGTGCAGCACAGCTCACAGTTTGCAGCAGTTATGAATTTTTAACATACAACACAGCACATTGAGTACAATGGTCAGAAATGTTGAATATATAGCCCAGAGTACAAAGAGTAACGAGTACAGTTCTCAGGATGCATACAGCACAGCATACAGACCACAGTGGTCAAGGGTAGGTAACAGAGGTATGGAAAATACAGCACAGCATACAAATTGCAATGGTTAGGAGTACTCAGTGGTCTGAGAAATAATATAAATACTTGAATGACTACTGGTATATACTGCTCACAGGTTCATTTGGGAGACTCTGGGGGTGAGATCTCTGTGGCACGGCTTGCTCATTAAAAAGGCCTCGCTGTCTACCTTTTTGATTCTTAAATTGTTTTACACAGTGAAGAGTTCAACAGAGGGAAATGGGAAAATCCTTATTGTAGGAAATGGAGACTGCAAGAAGGTGGGTGGGAGCAGAGTGGGAAATATAGAAGGGAGATCTCACAATCTTTATTTTTAACAGAAAGGTATTTTTATTAACAAAACAGCATTACAAGAAATGCAGTAGTCGACAATCAGGTTTACATAGAAACAATATCAGACAGAAATAAGCATTCCCAGTGTTTTTTGTTGAGAAAAATAAAAATAAAAACAAGGTACAAGTTCATAGCTCTTTCGCCCTGACATACCTCAACCGATAACTTCCATGTGCAGTCCCAACTAAAGCCCTCCCTCGAGTACCATAGGATAAACAACCGTCGCCCCTGTGCTAAATCCTCATGTCGTGCCTTAAAACTAACAACAGGCCCCCAATACGGCCTGAGCTTCGGGCAATCCCAAACCATGTGCCAGAAGGTCCCCTCCTCGATCCAGATCTCACGATCTTAATTCTCATTACAGAGAAGCCAAGGGCTGATGCAATCCATCAGACTCCAACTATAACTGAATTGGCACTTTTGGAAAACATTAACCATATGCTTTGTAAAACTCTGCATATTTAAAGTATGAATTACTATTAAAATGTAAATATTGCATTATAACATGAATTATTAACCACTTCCCGACCACCGCATGTATATGTACGTCCACAGAATGGCACGTACAGGCAAATGGGCGTACAGGTACGTCCTTGCCTTTCTGCGGGTCGGGGGTCCGACCCCCCCGTAACATGCGGCGGTCGGATTCCCGCGGGGAGCGATCCGGGACGACGGCGCGGCTATTCGTTTATAGCCGCTCCGTCGCGATCGCTCCCCGGAACTGAAGAACGGGGAGAGCCGTATGTAAACACGGCTTCCCCGTGCTTCACTGTGGCGGCTGCATTGATCGAGTGATCCCTTTTATAGGGAGACTCGATCGATGACGTCAGTCCTACAGCCACACCCCCTACAGTTGTAAACACACACTAGGTGAACCCTAACTCATACAGCGCCCCCTGTGGTTAACTCCCAAACTGCAACTGTCATTTTCACAATAAACAATGCAATTTAAATGCATTTTTTGCTGTGAAAATGACAATGGTCCCAAAAATGTGTCAAAATTGTCCGAAGTGTCCGCCATAATGCCGCAGTCATGAAAAAAATCGCTGATCGCCGCCATTAGTAGTAAAAAAAAAAAAAACTATCCCCTATTTTGTAAACGCTATAAATTTTGCGCAAACCAATCGATAAACGCTTATTGCGATTTTTTTTTACCAAAAATAGGTAGAAGAATACGTATCGGCCTAAACTGAGGAAAAAAAAAAATGTATATATGTTTTTGGGGGATATTTATTACAGCAAAAAGTAAAAAATATTGCATTTTTTTCAAAATTGTCGCTCTATTTTTGTTTATAGCGCAATTGTCTGTTAAAGCGACACAGTGCCGAATTGTAAAAACGCCTTTAGGCATTTAGCAGCATATTGGTCCGGGGCTTAAGTGGTTAAATAAAAACATTTCATTAGAAAAATACTAAATATATTAATTAATTTATTATTTTAGATAGTTATAGCTCCTTACCTTACCTTACCTTAAAAATAGTAATCTAAAATAAAAATAAAAATTATACTGATCAAATAACAGATACTGGGGCCTGTTAAGCTGCAATAAATTAATTATCTATAGTGATCATATGCTCCAGGGCGAATACATTTAGTTCTCTTAACATTCCCTCAATATGTCTCCTAGTAATTTAGTTTAGCCCTTTTCTGCATTCCAGATAAAAGTTGGTGAACTAATCCCAGAAACAGAATTGCATGTTCAACATGAAACTACTGGAGATGAGATGATGTATAGCAGTAAATTTCTATCTTTCGCTTCTTTTTTTTCTCTCCATCTTTAAAATGAATGCTTCTTTTAATAGAGAAATGTATCTTTCTAGCTTTAGAAGCTGCTTACTTGCATTAAAACTAAGCTCCAGGAATACCGCAACTTTGTAAAATGGTTTGACAGGTTCCCACTCCCGCTTCCGGCTGATCTAGCCATGGCAAAGTCAGCCAGAAATTCGCCCCCCCTCCTCCTTCCCCCGCCGCCGGGCCATTCACAAAGTGCTGCGTGCTTCGCGCATGCGCAGTAGGGAACCGGCTGTGAAGCCGCAAGGTTTTACTGATGATTTCCCTTAGTAGAGATGGCAGCGGCGGCACCCGACAGCCAAATGAAAAAAAACGTCTGGGGTGAAGACAACGCTGGACTCGTGGACAGGTAAGCATCCTAATATTAAAAGCTAGCAGCTACAGTATTTGTTGCTGCTGACTTTTAGTTTTTTTTAATGAAGGAGCCTGGAGCTCCACTTTAAATAAATATTTAAACGTTTATTTCACTTTCAGCACTTATTAGGCCAGCTAAGCAATGGAGGTGTCAAATAGGGCACCATTGTTGGGCTGTATTTTGAGCACCATTTGCCTTTAATTAAGGCCTGCATTGTAATCACAGTTCATAACTGCAACCCATGATTGATGTAAGTAGTCTGTATGATTTGGACCAAATGCAATAGGATGTGCAAGTACATTAAAAACATCCTACTTTAAAAAATTTCACTTTTTTGCATCACCTAAGGCCCCTTTCACATATACGGATCCCGTGAGGATCCGTATATGTCTCATCTGCTTGCTCAGCGGGGATCGCTCCGTTGATCCCCGCTGAGCCGGCAGATGACAGGGCGGTCCCCGCACACTGTGCAGAGACCACCCTGTCAGATCTCTGCTTTGCCCTCTGGGGGGATCGGATGAACACGGACCGTCTGTCCATGTTGATCCGATCCGCAGACGGATAAAAAAAAAAAGGATTTTCCTCCGTCTGAAAAATCGGACCATAGCGGGGACCGATGAGATCGGGTGTCAGCGGATGTTCATCCGCTGACACTCGCTATCCCATAGGGATACATGTATGTCTGTATTTCATCCGAAAACGGATGGATGAAATACGGTCTGCATGTGTGAAAGGGCCCTTATACAACCTAAAGTTTTGGGGTTGGTATATAAGCAAATATGCTGTTCAGTTTGAAAAGAAATTAACTTAGTTAATGAGGAGAAACTATGCTGATTTCTGTCATTCAATCATGCGACAATTTTTTTTTCCTTGCACTTGATTGGGTATTCTTTGCAAAATTACCTTTCACCACATTCACTAAGTTTATGGTAAATTCCCCTCCGAGGTGATATTTTCCTTGCAAAGTGAACAGCCTGTTTGCCTTTAGTAAATCAACACCATAGATTAATACATTTTCTTCACTCGTTACCCCCATCAACACAGGCAGTCAACCAGCCTGCCCATACATTGATTGAAATTTGTCTGTTCCCTGCTGAACCGGCTAAATTTTGATTCATGTATGGCCGGCTTTAGGGGCAGATCCTCAAAGAAATTACGCCGGTGTATCTGTTGATACGCCGCGTAATTTCAAATTTTGCGCGTCGTATCTTTGTTTTGGTATCCACCAAACAAGATACGACGGCATCTGTGTTAGATCCGACAGGCGTACGCCATAGTAGGCCGTCGGATCTAAGATGCAATTTTCACGGCGGCCGCTGGGTGGCGTTCACGTCGTAATCCGCGGCGAGTATGCAAATTAGCTATTTCCGTCGATCCACGAACGTACGAGCGGCCATTGCATTCTTTTACGTCGTTTCCGTTCGGCTTTTTCCGGCGTATAGTTAAAGCTGCTATCTGGTGGCGTACTCAATGTTAAGTATGGCCGTCGTTCCCACGTATAATTTTGAAATTTTTACGTCGTTTGCGTAAGTCGTCCATGAATGGGGCTGGACGCCATTTACGTTCACGTCGAAAACAATGACGTCCTTGCAACGTCATTTGGAGCAATGCACCCTGGGAGTTTTGACGGACGGGGCATGCGCAGTTCGTTCGGTGCCGGGACGCGCTTCATTTAAATGAAAGCCCTTACGCCGCGAGAGATACACTACGCCGCCGTAACTTACGGCGCAAATTCTTTCTGGATTCAAACCAAAGCCAGGTAAGTTACGGTGGCGTAGCGTATCTCAGATACGCTGCGCCGGTGCAGATCTTTGAGGATCTGCCCCACAGTCTCTAAATGCTAAGAGAACTGCAATATAATATAGTTTATAGTCAGTTGCATTTTACAGAGCGATGATCTGTGGTACCCTTGAAAACAAATGTGATTTTTGTTTATATAACATGTATATACGTAGAAAGCAAGTCAATGAAATATACCTACTCTTTAGTTGCTCACTGTTACTGTTTTTTTCTATATTAAATGAAGGCCAATGTCTCTCCATGCTTCTTTATTCCTGCACATTCTTCTATGCCATTCTTTTGCTCTTAGGTTATCCTAGTCAGAAGTGTTACACTCCTAATTCTGATCACAGGGTTTTTCTATACAAACCAAATTTGTGGAATGGGTTAAATGAGGCATAAACAGTCAATAAAGTTTTAATTACAAAAGCATTTTAATTCTTCTCCCTTTTAACTTGCATGCACTATTGATTATACATTCGTTAGAACATAATCGGGCATTTGGACTTTAGTGTGCCCGGGGTGTTTTATCCAAGACATCAAAGCCCTTCTGTAAGTCCTAAGAACAAAGGCTTAATAGTTTGAAGCCTGTCCAACATCAGTCTGTACCAGCTAGCCATGTGTCTTACCTTTCAAGGCATGGATTAACCTTCCTGCAAGCTACGAGAACTCTTTCTAGCTAAATAACTATCACTGCAAAATGACATATAAGAAGAAGCTAAGATTCGTTTATGTCATGTTCTTGGGAAATCTATTGGCTAAATGTAAGAGTGCATAAAATAGGATTAAGATTTGTTAATTTATTATGCAGATTATTTTTGTAGTTTCTTTGTTAGCCTGATTATAAATTGATTTAAGGAACAATACAAGAACAGGTGATTGTTCCTAAAAGTACCTCTGACATAGATCTAAACCTTAACAGGATGACATTTAGTTTGCTAAAGCACTGTGTATCATAAACAATTTCCTTTCTTTATTTTGTTTGTTAAATATTGTTTTCGCATCTACTTTGATATCCACATAAAGTTAACAAATGATTATCTTCTTTGTGAGTTAGTAGCAGGGCCGGGGCAAGGGGTGGGCAGGAGGGGAAGCTGCCATGTTTACTGTAAGGATGGGGGTGTCATATAGTAAGTTCATTGTGTTACGAGGCTGACAGGAGTAGTGACAGTGGCATCACTACTCCTGGGAAACCAAGAGCTGGAAGTGGCAGGGAGAAGGGGGGAGAGCCTAATGGAGGTGCATGTGGTGCTCTCTTTCCCCCTCCTCCTTTCCTCCTTTCTCAAGATCAACAGGAGTGCTGCTCTGGCAAGAAGAAAGGAGCTGGATAGAGAGAGAGCACAGCCTACACCAGTGATTCTCAACCAGGGTTCTGTGGATCCCTAGGGTTCCTCCAGAGGTTACTAGGGGTTCCTTCAGCATTGGGCAATTTCTGCCTCTCGGATAAGTTCCCACTGACACCATTGTTTTTTTTAACTGTAAGGATGTAATTCTTCCCAATGACCACAAGTGTAAGGAGCATTCTCCCCACTGACCATCACACTAATATATCATGAGTTGTAGATTTCTAATTTTTAGCAGGGGTTCCCCTGAGACCGGAGAACTATTTCAAGGGTTCTTTTGTATTAAAAAGGTTGAGAAAGGCTAGCCTACACACAGGGATGGACTGGCCATTGGGACTACAGGGAGTTTCCCGGTGGGCCGATGGCTCAATGGGCCGGCATCAGTGACAGCAGACCGCCGCCCCCCTTCGCTCCTTTGTCTCTTCCTTCCCGCAGCGCTCACCTCCTCTCCCTCCCCGCAGCGCTCACCTGGGGGGAACAGAGAAGCAGGGGGAGGATCAGAGAAGCAGGGGGGACGACAGAGGAGCATGGGGGAGGGGACAGACAGCTGACTCAACAGCATGGCCTGGGAGTTTCTCACTTCTGCCTAATCTTGTCCCATAAGGGGGGGGCACCGATTTGATTATTTTCCCTGGGTGAAATAATGTCTAGCTTCCCCACTGGTACTGCCTATACAAGTACCAGTACCAGCCGCTCTACTCTAATAAAGTAGAACGGCTAGTGGCTAGTGAAGGGGGAGAGGGGGCTTGGGTGGCCGGGGGGGGGTTGCGGGAGTTGTCCGGCCGCCATGGGAGAGACCTGTCAAAGTGGGCCAGTCTGGATGAAGTCCAGGGCCAAATTTTTGTCCCAGTCCAGCCCTGCCTACACAGTAGAGTGCTAGAGGAAGCCAGAAGAGGAGGAACCAGCCAGGAGGAGGTGGGGCAGAGTTCTCTGTCCCTCCAGCTCCCCCTAGTCAGTTCCATACTTCTTTATTCCTATACACACAGCTGCCAGCTTCTGAATACAGGAGTGCTGTCAGATGTGACTTTGTAGGGTTTGTTTACCCACATATTTCTTCTGTTATCTTACACCCCCAGGCCACCTCCTCCCCACACTAGCAGCACCAATTGTGGGTAAGGGGGCAAGTAAGCAAACTCTGCAAAGTCCCGATCTATCAGTACACCTGTACTAATAAGCCAGCAACACTGTCCCCAGTACTGACCTAATCTGACAGCAGCCTTTGGAGATCACTGCTATGAATGGCTTTGATTATCTTCAGACCTATTCATTATGTATGAATGAGTTCAAGGGTAAACAAAGCCATTCATATGAATGTAGAAAGCTGAAGTGAGCACAATGGTGACTCACCACTGTACTCACTTCAGAGATCAGAACTATGAATTCATATAGAATAAATCCATTGAGACATGTAGAAAAAAAGGATTTATAAAAACATAAAATAACTTTTATGACCTTTAGGCTTTATTTCCATGGACGTTTTTGGATGTTTTTACAGCCACTTTTCTGAGCGTTTTTTGCAGCTTAAAAACAGCGCTCCATGTTAGTCTATGGCCTCATGCCCACCATGACGTTTTTGAGCTGTAGATGGCTGAGCTGTTTTTAAGCTGCAAAAAAAAACCAGGACCAGTGCGTTCTGAAGCTCCAGCTTTAGAGCTGTAAAAACGCCAGACGTTATGAGCTCCAGCTTAAATAAAAAAAAATAATAATAAAAAAAAAAATGTAAAAACGTCAATGGAAATGAAGCCTTAGGATACATTCACACCAGTGGATACATTAGAATCCAGTGGCTATGTACGGTGGGATAACAGCAGTGCTAATGTGCCAATTGCAGCGCACTACACTGTTAACTTAGGTTTCCTCCCACACTGCAAAGATATGCTGGCTGGCTAATTGACTGTCAAAATTACAGGAAAAGGTACACTGCTGTAGCAGATTAAAGGAAACCAATTCTGGGAGGAATATGGAGGATGCCATTAACTACCTCTCCTTCTGCGAATACAGCTTTGCAGCATTTAGGATCTGCTTAACACTGAGAAAGAAGTGGACCTGTGGCATCATCAGACCAGACTAAAAGATTGCTGGAAAAAGGTAAGTATTGAAATTGTTTTTTAAAGGTGGCGGGGGTGATTCAAGGTAGATGGGAAGCTGGCATTGACCCCAAGGTTGGGCTTCAAGTATGATAAAGTTTATGATAACTCAATATATTCCATATTTTAAAAAAAAGACACACCTCCTCCTTTTACAAGGTGTCCTAAAAGGTTGCATCCATAGGCATCCAATTATTACAAAAGATTACCATCCCCACAGCTGGCATTCCTCTGCCCTACCCTCCAGGGCTATATCTCACTCTCACTTCCTAGGGTCTTAAATAAAAGTAACTGTGGGATTTCATAAATTATAAGTGATCTTATTGTCATAATCCACTTGTGCTTGTGAAATGTTAATGTAATGTATATAGTGAAGGCATTATGTACCACAAAATATGTTCTGTTGAGTTTTAACAATAGATGGCTTACAGTGATTGTAAAGGGACTTTTTTTAAATTAAAATAAAAAAGATGTTATACTTACCTGCTCTGTGCAATGATATTGCACAGCTTAGTTGCTTACCTCTTCCTTGGTGGTCCCCTCCAGCACCTCTTCTTCTCTTGGTAGCCCCCTCAGCAAGCCGTGTGCTATAGGGGCACCTGTGCGGTTGTGCCTCTGAGTTGGGCTGTGTGTGTCCATGAACACACACCCCAGCTCAGCTACCCCCCCCACTCCCTCCTCACAGTATGACTGACAGCAGTAAGAGCCTTTGGCTCCTACTGCTCTTAGGCCCCTTTCACACCGGGGAGGGAGGTGTGGGGGCGGTAAAGCGTCGCTATACCGTCGGAATTGCCGCGGAATTGCGGCGGTACTCTGAAGAGGCGCATTGACGGCGGTATAGCCGCGGTGTATCCTTTGTTTTCAATAAAAAGGAGCGGTGGAAGAGCGGTAAACACACCGTTCCTCTCACTGCTCCAAAGATGCTGCTGGCAGGACTTTTGGAGCGGTCCCACCAGCGCATCGCCTCAGTGTGAAAGCCCACGGGCTTTCACACTGAGACTGCAGGGCAGTGTCAGGTCACCTGCGGTCAGGTGACAGATGCACACCATTGGGGTCAGGAGTGCACCGCTAAGGTAGTGGACCTTATGGCTGACTGCTGCGGACGGAACACTGGGTGGCTAAGGATGGCAGGTCCACTGGAGCACTAACTTGGATCCCACAGGTAGCTAGAGCCTAAGATTCCCCAGGGTGCGGAGTCTAAGATCCAGCAGGTGTTCACCAGAGCCTCTAGTGGTGAGGATGGACTGGGCTGCAACTGGATCCAGGTCGCACCCCCCAGAGTCCCCCAGCTCACGCTCACAGTAGGCTATAGAGGATAGAGGGGAAGCAGCAGCTCAGGATACAAGAAATAGTGAGGGGATAAGCCAAAGGTCAGGGCGACTAGCAGACAAGGATAAACAAAAGACACACCAAAGGTCAAGGTAACAAGCAGACAGGGATAGTCAAGAACAAGCCAAGATCGGTAAAACAAAGACAGACGTAGCACACGGCAAGCAGGAACGCAAACAACGTTGATCAGCACGGCTGGCTTGCAGTGCACAGGTTAATATAGTGTTTCCTGATAGGGCCTGGGGTGGGGCCATACTTAGAGGAGAGAATACTTAAACAGCCAGGTGAGAGTGGCTGGCCTCTAAAGCAGGACATATGGAGGAGGTAAGCTGACAGACAAACATTACTGCATAACCATGACAGGCAGGAGTTTTTCAGGCTGTATTTAGGCGCTATTTTTAGCGCTAAACCACCTGAAAAACTCCTCAGAGTGAAAGGGGTCTTAGTGTAGCCTGTGGGAACCGAAAGAGGGAAAAGAAGAACTGCAGCTGGGGAAAGCACTGTATTAATAGAGATCTTGGGTAATTGCTTAGGGGCATGGAGGAGCTAGAACAGGTAAAGGGACATTTTTTACCTTAACGGAAGAAACACATTAGGATAAAATATGGTTTAGGTTTACAAACTGCTTTAAGAAGACACTACTGTATACTGTATACAGTATTAAAAATGGTAAAGCTTGATTAAGTGACTAGCAGAAGGTATGCCAGTGAAGAGAAGAATGATACAGGGTGTGACAAGTAATATTAGGGAGCCTGGCAGCAGGATCTTGTATTCATTGGAGAAGGGACAGTTGAGTCTATGGAAGGCAAAGCATAAGGAAATTGCAAAATGTGATGAAAGGCAGGAATGCAGGTCTTTTCTGCAAATTCTTTACACTGTATATTACTGTGTGATTTATAAAGCAAGTTATTTTGGTTTCTGTAAATGAACATGTCGTTTCTATTTGTTTTTAACATTACATAGTTTATAAAATTGAAAACAGGACAGAGGTCCATCAAGGTCTACCTAGGTGTGGGTGTGTGAATGTGTATTTTTTTTTTCTAGCAATTCCTAAAGCCCTGTATATTCTGTTTCTGAGGAAAACAAAACATTTTTTAAGTTGTCAACACTCTCAGCTAGTACCACTTCCTGGGGGAGGGAGTTAAACTTTTTGTTTATAGCTCTAAGGCCCCTTTCACATGGTCGGACCGTTCAGTTGTCAGTTTTGTCGGCGGGCCTGAACGACCGCTCCATGCAATCCTATGGAGCGTTGGATGTCAGTGGAGTCCGCTGACATCCGACCCGATCCGATCCGCCAAAATCAGACAGATGGCGTACATGGCGGATCGGGTGAGATCTGATGAAAACGGACATGCTGTCCGTTTTCATCAGATCTCTCCATCCGCCGGCTCAGTGGAGATCAGCGGAGAGATCTCCCACTGAGTTGGCGGGAGCTGGCGGACTCCGTAGCCTCGTGTGAAAGAGGCCTAACAATAAAGAACCCTTTGCACAATCCAAGGTCAAAACTCCTTTCTTTTAACCTCAAATCCTGGCCACATATCCTCTTTAGAAAACAGTTTATAACAGTTACTGAAGTCACCTTTGATATATTTGTACATTGTAATTACTGTTTATCCCCTTTTAAGCGCCTCTTCTACAGAGTGAATAACTGTTATCTATGTAACTGATCCTCATAGCTGAGGTCCTCCATCCCCCTTATTAATTTGAATATTTAGACAATTTATTTATTTTTAGTTTTGGATACAGAAGGTAAGGACTAAAACCCATATAAATTTATTTTGCTCCCTGTGTCCTGTTTGTAAAATTTCTCCACTTCCTGTTTTGAAAATGCAACAGGAAGTGTAAGGATAGGGGAATTCCCCCCTTAGACATTTGTCATTGGAACAAGTGCCCCAATGAAACATTTTCCCTCACCTCTTGTTCCAGTGGCATCTCAAAATGGTGGATTTCCCATCTTATGTGTTGGCGACAATGATCACCAGGACACACAGAGGGTAAATTGTTCCTGTGGGTTAATAGACAGCAATAAAAACTTTACAGGGGTTCTTACCCTCTCAATCTAAAACAAAAAAAGTTGTAGGTATAAAAATTGTTATCTGATAGCTCATATGGATTTTGTCTATGAAACAGGAGCATTGGTAGGTTTGTGAAAGTCCTGGGGCACCCAGAGGAAAGGAATGAGGCAGGAGACATAGCGCACTCCACCAAATAGTATTGTGGCAGTGGGAGGAGCTTAAAATAGGAATGATGAAATAAAACCTGTACCTACTCACGGTATGCATGAGAAGACATGGGCCCGGATTCACAAAGGAGTTACGACGGCGTATCTCCAGATACGCCGTCGTAACTCTGAGTGTGGGCCGTCGCAACTCGGCGCCTGATTCATAGAATCAGATACGCCTCACAGATGCCTAGATACAGACGGCGTAAGTCTCCTATGCCGTCGTATCTTAGGGTGCATATTTACGCTGGCCGCTAGGTGGCGCTTCTGTATATTTCCGCGTTGAATATGCTAATTAGCTACCTCGTTTACGTAAGGCGTTGGACCGGTGTAAAGTTACCCGTTATAAATCAGGGGTAAGTCATGTTAGGTATGGACGTCGGAAACTTACGAACAGCGTCGTATTTTACGTCGTTTGCGTAAGTCGTCTGTGAATGGGGCTTTGCGTAGGTTACGTTCACGTCGACTAAGCATTGAGCGGGCGTAATTTACTTAGAAAATTCGACGTGATACTGAGCATGCGCACGCATGCGCCATTCGTAAAAAGCGTCATTTACGTGGGGTCACGAAACATTTACATACAACACGCCCCCTAACAGCCTAGTTTGAATTAGGCGGGCTTACGCCGTGTCAGATACACTACGCCGCCGTAACTTACAGCGCAAGTTGTTTCTGAATACAGGACATGGCGCTCTAAGTTACGGCGGCGTAGTGTATCTGAGATACGCTACGCCCGCCTAAAGATAGGCGTTTGTATGTGAATCTGGGCCAGAGGGTTTAGGAGTATGTATTGTAACATACGGGAAACAGGGTTCTGGGATGCGTAATTTACAGAGCACAGAGTTTAAGAGTGTGTAATGCACAGGTCTCAGGAGTGCACAAAGCACAGAGCGCAGGGTTTAGTATTGCATAACACACAAAGTGCATAGACAGCAGGGCTCAAACGTTTGTAATGCACAGAGAGCAGGGCTCAGGGGGGCATAATGCATAAAGCGCATGACTCAGGAGAGAGCAAGGCTCAGAAGTAATTAAGGCACAGAACGCAAGGCTCAGGAGCAGTAGTGGCTGGTGGTATATTTTTGGATGCCAGCGGCAAACAGTGCACCCACAAGCCACCCCCCATCTGGTCGATCAGGTCTTCTGTACCATCCCCCTATCTTCTTCCCCGGTTGGACGGTTGCCAGGCCGTCACTTACCCCATCTATGGCGTGGGCAGAGCTTCCCTTCGGGCAATGGGTAATGGCTTCCCCTGTGTCTCCTCAGCATCAAGGCGGATTCCACCGTGCTTCTCCTCCCTCCTCCTCCTACACCAATTGGAATGCTTCTCCTTTCAGCTAATTGGGAAACGGGTGTCATGAGCTGCTTCCTGATTGGCTGAGAGGAGAATCAGGAAGACAATAGTGAATATTCATTCGCTATTGTCACACAACTGTGTCACACAACAATCCCAATTGGAATCCATGTGTCCAGCACCCCGCATGTAGCCCTGCATTATGGGCCGCCACTGCCCAGCAGTGCATAATGTGCAAAGCGCAGGGCTCAGGAGTGGGCAGCACACAGAGCACAGGGGTCAGGAGTGCCTAATGCACACAGCACAGGGGTTGGGAGTGCATGGTGTACAGAGTGCAAGGGGTCAAGAGTGCCTAATGCACAGAGCGCAGGTGTCAAGAGTGTATAATGCAAAGTGCAGAAATTAGGAATAAGTGATGCACAGGCCAATGTATAACTAAACCAAATATTAACTCCTCCAAGCACAAATCTCCCCAGTGCAGATTTCTGTACCCCGAAGTACAGATCCCTATCACAATCCACACACACTACAGGATTCCCCCACCTTCCCCAAATCCCCCCACTGATGACCTCTCACCTATGCTCCTCTGAGCTGTGTCATGTGACACTGCATGTTAGAGCTGAGAAGGAGCTTAGGGAATCCTTCCTTAGCTCTGAATTGCTGCAGCACATGCCCCTGGTGCCCAGTGCTATGAAAGGTCAAAGAATGAATATTACATAACTTTCTGTGTAGTCTCTTACCAACAATCTGTTCTTTATTTTTGACAGCTGAAATCTGATTGGAGGCTGGGAAAAGTACAGGTTCATATGTCTAATTCAAACTGATTGTAACTAACAATTCACACTTTGATTTACTTCTTTGTTTTACAGGCTGAATATTATTATGAATTTTTGTCTCTTCGCTCCCTGGACAAAGGAATCATGGCTGATCCAACTGTAAATATGCCATTACTGGGTACTATTCCACACAAGGCTTCAGGTTTGTCACCTTCTGTGCATTTTGCAAATTGTCTATTTTATCTATTCTTTTTGTGTTTGTGCCACTTTGTAGTCAACAAACAGCTAACCAGACTTTCGGTATTTGCCATGTCTTCATTGTCTTCCGTGATGAATTTATAGAATGCCAGAACAAATAACACAGATGCACAGAAAGTACCACTACCTATAAGATTAGCAATTATCTTAATTAGGCATTCAATTAGGCTTTTATGGTGATGTTGTGTACATGGAGTAACCTTTAGGGCAGCCCATTTCAACCAGGGTTTCTCCAGAGATTGCTAGGGGTTCCTTCGAGCAATAAGCAATTTTTGCCTCCCAGAAAAGTAACCACTGACACCAGTGCACTTTTTAGCTATCTGTTAGGCCTCGTACACACGGGCAAACATGTACAATGAAAACGGCCCGCCGGACCGTTTTCAGCGTATAGCCCGCCCGGAGATTTCTGTATGATGGCTGTACACACCATCATACAGAAATCCGCGCGTACACGATACGCGGTGACGAGGCCGCGCCGTCGCGGCCCTGGAAGTTCAATGCTTCCACGCATGCGTCAAAGTCATTCGACGCATGCGAGGGATGTCGGCCGCTCGGACATGTACGGCCGTTTCTAAGCAAGTTTAGAAACATTTGCCCGCTCGAAAACGGTCTGGCGGGCAAATGTACGCTGGAATCCTGTCCGATCGGCCGTACACACGACCAAACATGTCTGCTGAAACTGGTCCGCGGACCAGTTTCAGCAGACATGTTCGGTCGTGTGTACGGGGCCTAAGTGGCATTCTTTCTACTAATGTGCAGTGTAAGTAGCATTCTTCCCACTGACTACCAGTGTAATGACTCTTCCTCTCACTGACCTTTAGTATATGGGGACCTTTCCCCTTTTTACCACTCTGGACTGTGCATGGTGGCCAAAAAAATAAAAATGACAATCCTTCTCCCACTGAACACCACTGTAAGGGGGGCCTTTTTTCACTTCCCACCAATATAAGTGGGTACATTACTAGCCACCAATGTATAGGGACACTTCACCACTGACCAACAATGTAAGTGGTAATTTCTCCATTGTGAAGGAACCCTACAATTTTTACAGTCTGCATTTCTTTTCTGGACATGATTCATTTCTGTTAAATCTTATTTTATTTCATGGTTCTTCAATATTTTAAAGGGTGCTTGTAGATATGAATTAACAGATACGAGTAGAAGCAGAGGAAGACTGACAATAGTGAGTGAGGATGTGCTTCTAGAGCTCTGATTTATAATGGGAAGATCTGTTGTGAGTCTATTTTAAGTGAGCATATAGTTTGAGTTATTGTTGCAGTGTTTACCTTGAAGAATTCTTTTAATATGACTTTTGCGCTTTTTAAAAGTATTAATGAGGGAAAAATGTTTTCACTGCCAAGATAAGTTATCAGTCACAGTGGATGTACATTGTCCTCAGTGTGTCAGCTGCCTCTTAAGCCGGGCAGTGTTGGCTAAGGCCTCGTACACACGATAGGATTGCCAGAGGACAACGGTCTAAAAGACCGTTTTCATCGGTCAAAATCGATCGGGTGTGGGCCCCATAGGTTAGTTATCCTTCGGTCAAAAAAATAGGAACTTGATTTAAAATGTAACCGATGGACACCTAACCGATAGGTCAAAACCGATCGTTAGTATGCAAAAGCATCGGTTAAAAATCCACGCATGCTCAGAATCAAGTCGACGCATGCTTGGAAGCATTGAACTTCATTTTTTTCAGCACGCCTTTGTGTTTTACGTCACCGCGTTCTGACACGATCGGTTCATTAACCGATGGTGTGTAGGCACATCAGACCATCAGTCGGCTTCGTCGGTTAACCCAGTGTTTTTCAACCTTTTTTCAACCAAGGCACCCTTTAAAATCTGTCAGAATCTCGAGGCACACCAAACCAAAAATTTTGAAAAAAAAAATTATGCCACTTGCTATTTGCACAGTGGTTCAATTAATTAAAACAAAACACAATATAATACCCCAATTTGTGGGTATAGTGTGAAAGATGATGTTATGGCAGGTAAATAGACTAACATGTCATGCTTTAAAATTGCGCGCACTCGTGGAATGATGACAAACTTTGGTACTTCAAAATCTCCATAAGCAACACCTTAAAACACCTTGGGCCAGATTCATCAAGAGATACGATGGCGGATCTCCTGATCCGCCGTTGTATCTCTGAGATCCGACGGTCGGATCTATGCGACTGATTCATAAGAATCAGTTCCGCATAGATCTCCCTTAGATCCGACTGGTGTAAGTGACTTACACCGTTGGATCTTAGGCTGCAATCTCCCGCCGGCCGCTAGGTGTCGCCTCGGTCTTTTACGCGTCGGATATGCAAATGAGGAGAACCGCCGATTCAGAAACGAACGCCCGCCCGTCGCTTTTTTTTTACGTCGTTTGCGTTCGGCTTTTTCCGGCGGATAGTTACCCCTGCTATATGAGGGGCAGCTAATGTTAAGTATGGCCGTCGTTCCCGCGCCGAGTTTCAAATTTTTACGTCATTTGCGTAAGTCGGTCTGGAATACGGATGGCCGCAATTGACGTTGCCGCCGAAAACAATGACGTCCTAGCGACGTAATTTGGAGCATGCGCACTGGGAAATTTCGCCGGCGGCGCATGCGCAGTTAAATCGGCGGGGGAACGCGCCTGGTTTAAATTGTACACTCCCCCTAGCCACGGAATTTGAATTCCGCCGGGGGAGTTAGATCCGTCGGTGCAAGTTTCGAGGTAAGTGCTTTGTGAATACTGCACTAGCCTCGCAAAATTGCACCGGCGGATCGTAAATCACATAGATTACGCGGATCTAAAGATCCGCTAATCTATGTATATCTAGCCCCTTGTCTTATTTATTAAACTTTTTTTTCACTGTCCCTTTTGGATTGTTTCTCAGGCAAGACGGTGGAAGAGGGGGGACATCCCCTCCCGCCGCTTCTGAAAGCGTTCCAGTGGCTCAGAAACCACTCGGAATGCTTTCATGAGAAAGCCAGCCACTGTCTGTAAAAAAACAATACCAAGGTTATGGCTGATATTTTCATTTTAGGGCACTTTCACATTGACTAATTCCATTGCAAGCATGGTGATTTTATTTATTTTTTATATAATATACATGGGCTATGTGGGTTATTATTGATAATGATAACTGTAAACTTCAATACTGCAGTTTGGCCGCAGCGCAGGATGCCTGCGGTTTTCATGTGGTTTCTCATAAACTTCTATTATGTAGTACATTTTTGGTACATTTTCTGAAAGCACACCAAAAATAAGGGACATAATAGAAGTCAATAAAAAAACACATGAAAACCGCAGGTACCCTTCGCTACATCTGAGCTGCGGCCAAACTGCAGGATTGAAGTATACAGTTATCATCATCAAAAATAACCCATATAGCCCATGTATATTATATTGCATTTAAAAAATTCACCATGCTTGCAATGAAAAGTGAGGCAATGAAAGTGCCAACAAGTTTATTTTTTATTTTTAGAAACACCATGCCTGCAATAAAAACTAATCATACATTGAAAATGACAGGTGTAGGGAATGCCAAGGTGGCAGACACACTCCAGGTGGACATAACCTGCTATTTTGAGTTTACAGATGATTCTTTGTCTTGGCTGGCTCTATCAAATAAAGCGTGTACTGGATCTCTCTCTCCATCAGAGGAGTCTGACTGACAGGGTGACACGAGGAGAGCGGAGTGGGCAATGGAGGTGTCAGGAGGGAGACATGATATTAAAGGATCCCTCTCTTCCTCCATGCAATGACCTTCATGGCTCATCTACTACAAGTACTGTACCTGTGTCTCCTCGCTGTTTTGTTTCCTACTCGTGGTGTTCTTCTTCTCCTCCCCTCAGGGAAACGCGCGCCAGCCAGCATCTATTCCCGAGGCTCACACGTCACCGATATCAGTGCGTGCGGCGTGCGCCCAACCCTCCCATAGCAACCGATGACGTAATCGGTTGGCAAGACGCGGTCAGAAAAAGGTCCGCACAGCTTCCCGAGTGCCTGTGGCAGCGGGAAGTGAGCTTTACACAGTGGACCGGCACCACTGTAATAATAAATATTAACCAAGTGGCCATCAGATAGCTGCCTATATTTGGGGTCATTTTGCCGCGGCACACCTGGGGACTCTTCACGGCACACCGGTGTGCCGCGGCACATTGGTTGAAAAACACTGGGTTAACTTAAGACCATTGTCCTCTGGCAATCCTATCGTGTGTACGAGGCCTTAGAGTGCTGATCGGGAGTTGGTTGGCTGCTGGTTTTCCAGCATGCACGTCTGACAGAAGCCTGTTGGACAGACGGACATACACACAGGCCGAATGTTGGCCATCTGGCCATCTGTCTTCCAGAATGACCCGTATGTACCCAGGTATAGTCTTGCATTTCAAGGATGAGCAGTTAAGCACAACCACAGTGTAGAACTGAAAAACAAGAATTAGAACCTGTCTATGTAATTAGCAAAAATTGTTGCCTTACAACCTACATACACAATGCCAAACTATACATATTAACAACGTTTTTAAAACTGTTAAACAACCGTAAGTATATTACATGCTGATTTCACCTAAATTTATATCTAAACAAAAATGACTATGGGGTTGATTTACTGAAGGCAAATCCACTCTGTACTTCAAGTGCACTTGGAAGTGCAGTCACTGTAAATCTGAGGGGAAGATCTGAAATGAGGGGAAGATCTGCTGATTTTACCATCCAATCATGTACAAACAAAAATGCTGTTTTTTATTTACCTTGCATGTCCCCCTCGGATCTACAACTACTGCACATCCAAGTGCACTTTTAGTAAGTTCACTTGCAGTGCAAAGTGGATTTTCGTTTAGTAAATAAACCCCTATGTATTACCTTTAACTGAATCCCAATTTGCATCTTAACTATGAGTACAAATGCAAGTATTGTAATAAAAAGTGTTTGGATTTTTAGGAACTAGCAAAGATATGTAGTTGTGCTCATACGTTTACATACCCTGGAAGAATTTATGATTTCTTGGCCATTTTTCAGAGAATATGAATAACACAAAAACTTTTCTTTCACTCATGGTTAGTGTGTGGTTAAAGCCCTTTATTATCAATCAACTGTGTTTACTCTTTTTAAATCATAATCACAACAGAATCAGAATGACCATGATGACAAGTTTACATACCCCAGTTCTTAATACTATGTATTGCCCCCTTTAACATCAATGGCAGCTTGAAGTCTTTTGTGGTATTTGTGGATGAGGCTCTTTATCTTCTCAGATGGTAAAGCTGTCCATTCCTCTTGGCAAAAAGCCTCCAGTTCCTGTAAATTCTTGGGCTGTCTTGCATGAACTGCACGTTTGAGATCTCCCCGGAGTGGCTCAATGATATTGAGGTCAGGAGACTAAGATGGCCACTCTAGAACCTTCACTTTATTCTGCTGTAGGCATATGACAGGTTGACGTAGCCTTGTATTTTGTATCATTATCATGTTGGAATGTCCAAGTATGTTCCATGCGCAGCTTCCTGGCTGATAAATGCAAATGTTCCTCCAGTATTTTTTGATAACATACTGCATTCATCTTGCCATCAATTTTGACCAAATGAGTGAGGGAACTTGCTTTAATTTTTCCCTTCTGTATCTAGACTGTTTGAATTATTCATTCTGTACAATTTTACTCATTATGGTCTCTTTCATTTCTTCTGATTTCCCCTTAAATAACTCATTAGCAGTTTGATTACTTACTTCTATAGGACATGTACCCTATGTCTACACCAACCCTTTTTTTTTTTTTGGGTGGCGGCTATCCACCCACCACTATTTAAAGAGCCTGTCAGTTCTCAGCTGCCTGTGCTTGGTGGTGGATGGTAACAGGACATCTCTGGATATCAACTGCTGGGTAAATATCTAGCCCCTTTTCCTTCCTCTAGCCACATTTATTTCTTGCTGGCTGTATATTTAAGACTCTGTTTGCTATTTTTACAGACTCTCCACCCTTTATATCCCGTAGGATTTTCTACTTACTATTAAGTCACTTTTGACTTGTAGTCCTTATCTAACACTGTTTGGATTCAGGACAGTCCAAGGCTTGTTGCTTTTGTCATCAGGCTTTCAGGTGGGTGTTTTGAGTTTGTTTTTTGTTTTTTTGTTTTTTTTGCCAATTCATGTACTATATATACATAGCAATCTATACAGAGATGTAAGGCACACATGAGATATTAATCTCAGATTTAAGGGACAGCTTAGTGTTTGTTTTTGGCTTATATTTTAGCCTTATGCAATTTCGCCCATTGTGTTCTATTCAGATTCCGCTGGGAGTGGATATGGTTGTCAGCTTGATTGCTTTCACTTGAGTTGGACCCTTTTTGGATTTCTGCCTTTGACCCGGCCCGTTGATGGCTAGCGATATTCTTGTTGCTTTTCAATCACATCTTGAGCCACACACATTCTTGGACACATGGATTACTTTTATTTTTAAGTAAGCCCCCCCCCCCCCCCTTTTATTTTTTTTTATTTTTTTATTGTTGTGTATATTTGTAATGATCTGTATTAATGTAAATTGTGTATTTATCTTTTAGATATCTTTGATCTTATTGTCTATAAATCCCCTGAAGAAGGGAGAATTTTCGAAACAGCTGTTGGGTGTGACTCTAAGCAGCCTTGTGTTTCCTGTTCAATTACGTATTTGAATGATTTGTATTTATGATGTAAATATTTTTGATACAATTGGTATACTATGTGTAATTAATAAAATGTGCTACTTTTTATACAATTGTTACTTTGTTTATGGTCACTTATAAAGTCCCACCCTTTGGGGGTTATTTTGTTCTTTCCTACCTCTCATCATATGCCTTGTTGAATCCTCTCCAAATGAAGCGTTTATGGCTGTGGCCAAAAAGCTACATTTTGGTCTCATCACTCCAAATGACTTTGTGCCAAAAGGTTTGAGGCTTGTCTCTGTGCTGTTTGGCATATTCTAAAAGGGATACTTTGTGGCATTTGTGTAGTAATGGTTTTCTTCTGGCAACTCGACCATACAGCCCATCTTTCTTCAAGTACCTCCTTATTTTTTTTTGTGGGTTTTTGTTTGCATCCCAAACTATTTTCCTGGCAGTTGTGGCTGAAATTTTAGTTGGCCTACCTGACCGTGATTTGGTTTCAACAGAACCCTTATTTTCCACTTCTTGATTAGAGTTTGAACACTGCTGATTGACATTCTCAATTCCTTGGATATCTTTTTATATCCCTTTACTGTTTTATAGCGTTCAACTACCTTTTCCCACAGATCCTTTGACAATTATTTTGCTTTTCCCATGACTCAGAACCCAGAAACGTCAGTGCATCACTGGATGAAAGATGCAAGGGTCTGTCAGGAGTCCAGAAACTCATTGACCTTTTATACACACACACACACACACACACACACACACACACACACACTAATTACAAGAAAACAAACAGATCACAGGTGAGAATGGTTACCTTTAATAGCCATTCAAATCCCTTTGTGTCAAATTGTGTGCATGTTATCATGCCAAAACCACCAGGGTATGTAAACTTTTGATCATGGTAATTTAGGTTGTTTCTATTTTGATTATAATTTATGATTTAAAAAGAGCAAACACAGTTGATTGATAATAAATGGCTTCAGCCAAACACTAACCAAGTGTGAAAGAAAAGTTTTTGTGTTATTCATATTTTCTGAAAAATGGCCAAGAAATCATAAATTCTTCCAAGGTATGTAAACTTATGAGCAAATCTGTACATTTGGATCTTAAGATGGCACAATAATGTGCTTACAATTGCTTGAAGTTTGCTGTTGACTGAACTATCACTGTCAAGTGTATCATGTATTTAGAGTGATGTGTGGGCCCAATACGCTGTAATCGGAACATGAATGATGTACTATTTATAGTCAAACAAACAGGATGAGGTTTAAGCCAAAGTGTATTTTAATGGGAATAAAGAAAAGGTATTGGAAACTCATTTTATACCAACAAAAAGACCATAGGAATTTAACATCTATACATAAGAATCTGGAGTCACTGGGTCCTCAGAATTTATATATCATAAAAAAAAAAAAAAAACTTGTATCCACGTATGTGACTATTACAGAAAAATAGGAAAATACCATACTGTATTTATTCCAAATTAAACAGTTATACATATATCCTCCAAAGGGAAATATCACAATAGAGAATAATTTATTTGTAGACACAGATAAAAACATCTAAAACAACCTAAAGTGAAACCAGGATTTAAAAAAAAAGTTATTGTAGATTGGACCGATTTAGTTACTGCAAATTGTTTCCTCAGGTTAGGCCGATACGTATTCTTCTACCTATTTTTGGTAAAAAAGCATTTATCGATTGGTTTGTGCAAAATTTATAGCGTTTACAAAATAGGGGATAGTTTTATTGCATTTTTATTATTTTTTTTTTGTTTTTCCTACTAATGTCGGCGATCAGCAATTTTTTCGTGACTGTGACATTATGGCGGACACATCGGACAAATTTGACACATTTTTGGGACCACTGTCATTTTCACAGCAAAAAAATTTCACAGCAAAAAATGCTATAAAAATGCATTGTTTACTGTGAAAATGACAATTGCAGTTTGGGAGATAACCACTAGGGGGCGCTGAAGGGGTTAAGTGTGACCTCATATGTGTTTGTAACTGTAGGGGGGCGGTGACGCGTGACGTCATTGATCGCCTTTTTCCTATATCAGGGAACAGACGATCAATGACAGCGCCACAACGAAGAACCGCGCGCAGAAGCAAACGCATACGTGAGTAGCGCCCCCATTTGAAAACAGTCTTCAAACCACACGTGAGGTATCGCCGCAATCATTAGTGCAAGATCAATAATTCTAGCCCTAGACTTCCTCTGTAACTCAAAACATGCAACCTGTAGAATTTTTTAAACGTCGCCTATGGAGATTTTTAAGGGTAAATGTTTGACGCCATTCCACGAGTGGGTGCAATTTTGAAGCATGACATGTTGGGTATCAATTTACTCTGCGTAACATTTTCTTTCACACAATAAAAAAAATTGGGCTAATTTTACTGTGATCTTATTTTTTCATTAAAAAAGAAAATTTTTTTCCAAAAAAAGTGCGCTTCTAAGACCGCTGCGCAAATACTGTGTGACAAAAAGTATTGAAATGACCGCCATTTTATTCTCTCTGGTGTTAGAAAAAAAACAATATATAATGTTCGGGGGTTCTAAGTAATTTTCTAGCAAAATGTTTTTAACGTGTAAACACAGAGGGCCAGATTCTCGTAGATATGGCGCCGGCGTAGTGTAAGTCATTTACACTACGCCACCGCAACTTACTGGAGCAAGTGCCGTATTCTTCAACCACTTGCTCCGTAGTTTGCGGCGGCGTAGTGTAAATGGCCCGGCGTATCCCCGCGTAATTCAAAGGGGGTGGCTTGTATTTAAATTAAGCGCGCCCCCGCGTCGATTGAACTGCACATGCGCCGGGCTGAAAAATAGCCCAGTGCGCATGCTCCAGCTCACGTCGGAAAACGTCAATGACGCCGACGTGTGCGTCATTGACGTAAAGTCGTATTCAAGAACGACGCGGACCCGACACCATACTTAACATGGCATACGGCGGACTGGCGTAAGGTTACCCCTAATATAGCAGGGGTAACCTTACGCCTACGGAAACGACGCAAGCGACGAGTACGCGATGCAAATTCGTTCGGGAATCGGCGTATCAGGCTCATTTGCATAGTCCAATGAGACCTGAACGTAAACGTCACCTAGCGGCCAGCGGCGAATTACATTTAAGATCCGACAGTGTAAGTCACTTACACCTGTCGGATCTTGGCCGAATCTATGCGAAAATGATTCTAGAAATCACTCGCATAGATACCCGGGCCAAAAAACAGAGATACGACGGTGTCTCCTGAGATACACCGTCATAACTCTTCTGAGAATCTGGCCCAGAGTCTGAAAAAACAGGCTAAAAAAGTGGTTAAAAAATACGAAAATAGTGAAAATGTCTAAAATATTTAGAAAAAGTAGATACAGTCAGATTTTTTTTTTTATATATATGCATAAATCAGAGGGTTCCATCTAAAAGAGGTAAAACACAGATTAAATACACACATATATATATATATATATATATATATATATATATATATATATATATATATATATATATATATATCAATTCTACCTATTCCAAGTTGTATTTTTGAAACATAATCTCATCTGTAGCTTTTTTGACTGTGTACATATCCACTGGTCTAACTGATAGCAAAATGTTGTGAACATACAGTGTATCAATAGTTCTCAAATAGTCACTATACCTTTATAATCCAATAAAGGAGCCGTATTATTACATTCAATGCCAATGCTGCACTTGTAATCCCATAATTGCATGGGGCTCTATTTGCATTCCACTGGCTGCAACTGGTTACAGCAAGGCTTCTACATGAATTCCCAGGCATTCTAATGAAATGAAAAGGCATGGAGGTGGTTTACCATTTTTGTGGAGGAAAGAGTGTTGAGTATTAAACCACATAATATGTTTGTTTCAAATCTGCAGAAATTTAGTTGACTCACAATGAGTTCATGATTGTTATTTTGTTCAGATACAGGGTTCTGCTATGGACATTAAGTTTGCTCCTGCTTATTGTAACATGGGGGGCCATTAGCTCTCGTGGTAGATGCCTTTGCTTTGTCAGTGATTCAAGGCAGTCAGGAACTATATTTTAGGGCATGGTAGCCCATTTTTATTAAAAAGACAATTAAAAGTCTGTAACATAAAGGTTTCCCATGCATTGTTTTTTCTCCAGCAAATACACACAACGGAAAATGCTAGCCCACCTGGCTCTCTTTAGCAGTACTTCTGCTCTTTATGCTGGTCACACAGACCACAGGATTCTTCAATGTGGACGGTTTCACTTTAGCGCCCACAGCTCAGCTCTGGCCTTAGTCGTCAGGCCGTTTCACTGCCTTTTGCAGTCACACATGTTCTAAATGCCTCCTGCAGCCCCTCTGACTTCTAGAGACCTTGTATCTCTCTTGGTGTGGAGCAGTCTCCAACTGGGAGCCATGAGGTATTCCCATACTCTCATTATAAGGGCTGTGCTCACCTGAGAACACACTCTGCTGGTCATCTACAAAATCTGGACATAGGGTTGGAGATCCCGTCTCATCCAAGACACTGGCACAGGTATATTGATGACATTTTAATATTTTTGGACTTGCACTGAAAATGGAATTAAGAGAATTGGTCAATTTTTTTTTTAAACTTGTTTTATTGAAAACTTGTTTTATTGAAAATATACACATACATCAGGGCTCAAAATGTCAAGTCCTGAGCTACTAGCCGCCAGTTGCCCCACCCAACCCGCTCCTTGTAAATGATCATATTTTATTCAGATCATACATGGTATGCAGGGTCGTATATTGTTAAGTGGACCTTGGGCAAACATTTCCGTGCCCACTGTAGAAACACTACAGGAGAGGGTCAGAAAAACTGCAGACATACTACAGGAGAGGACCAGAGAGACTGCAGACATGACAAGGAGAGGGTCAGAGAGACTGCAGACATACTACAGGAGAGGACCAGAGAGACTGCAGGTATGACAGGGAGAGGGTCAGAGAGACTGCAGGCATGACAGGGAGAGGGTCAGAGAGACTGCAGACATACTAAAGGAGAGGACCAGAGAGACTGCAGACATGACAATGAGAGGGTCAGAGAGACTGCAGACATGACAAGGAGAGGCTCAGAGAGACTGCAGACATGACAGGGAGAGGGTCAGAGAGACTGCAGGCATGACAGGGAGAGGGTCAGAGAGACTGCAGGCATAAGAAAGAAAGGGTCAGATAGACTGTAGGCATGAGAAAGAGAGGGTTTAGAGAGACTGCAGGCATGACAGAGAGAGGGTCAGAGAGACTGCAGGCATGACAGAGAGAGGGTCAGAGAGACTGCATGCATGACAGGGAGAGAGTCAGAGAGACTGCAGGCATGAGAAAGAAAGGGTCAGAGAGACTGCAGAGAGAGGGTCAGAGAGACTACAGGCATGACAGAGAGAGGGTCAGAGAGACTACAGGCATGACAGAGAGAGGGTCAGAGAGACTGCAGGCATGACAGAGAGAGGGTCAGAGAGACTGCAGGCATGACAGGGTGAGGGTCATTTCAGAATGTTCTCTAGTCCTGAGATGTGGAAATCACAAAGAAAAAGGAATAAAACATTATAAAACAGAGCAGACAAACAGCTGCATGTATAAACTTCAAACTAGTGCACTCCTATGTAGACAATATCTTAAATGTATAGTCCATCACTCAGTAAAAATACAGATCATGTAATAAGTACAGTGGTCGCTGAGACCTCTCTATCCAGAAATATCGTAGTTAAAAGGTTAGAGTCAACCTAAATGGGAACAGAAATCATAGCCAACAAGAGTCGATCGCGTGTTAAGTATCTAGCCACAGGCCCCATATCGTAGTAAATTTTTGAGGGCAGCCTCTCGCCTCAAATGTTAAGCTATAGAGTGGAAGTGATTGATTAATAAGCTACCCAAGGTGTAGTAAGTTGTTAGTTAATTTGGACAGGTTATGGAGATGCGACTTGGTGTACATCTTGCAGCATGTATGCGTTCCTTGATCATCTGATCTTGGCGAATACAGCTGTGCAAAATGTAAGCACATTGTTTCCCTGGAAGCCCAGGTTCTGAATATAGAGAAGCAAATGTCAGCACTAAGAAGACCCTCCACACTAAAGGGGCCAGAACAGAGGTGGGTGAAGAGAAAGAGGGGCAGGCAGCAGAGACGAGTAGATGGGTGACAGTCAGGAAGTCTAGAGGGGAAAGTGCCAGGGAGGCCGGTCCTGAGCTGGAACATCCCAATAAGTACGCCCTGTTGAGGAACATTAATGAAACCAGTCAGGGACCAGCACTGCTGGAGCTTAGTGACTCCCCTAGCTGCCAGGGCAAAAGCTCCTCCAGTAAGGGTGGCAGTAAACCAAGGGAAGGGAAAGACATATTCTGGTGGTAGGGGACTCAATTCTTAGAAGGACAGAGAGGGCAATCTGCCACAAAGACCTGAAGCGCCAAACTGTATGTTGTCTACCGTGAGCTTGGGTTTGGCACATCACAGATCTGGTGGACAGATTACTGTGAGGGGCTGGGGAAGACCCGGCTGTCATGGTGCATGTTGACACCAATTACAAAGTCAGAGGAAGATGGAGTGTCCTAAAAAAAATGTTTTAGGGACTTAGGAGCTTAATTGAGAAAAAGGACCTCCAAGGTAGTATTCTCACAATTACTACCAGTACCTTGAGCCACACCAGAAAGGCAGAGGTAGATTAGGGAAGTAAATGAGTGGCTAAGGAGCTGGTGTAGTAAGGAGGGGTTCCTGGAGAACTGGGCCGACTTCTCAGTCGGTCACAAAATCTATAGAAGGGATGGATTGCACCTAAATGAGGAGGGTGCAGATCTGCTGGGAGTAGAGATGGCCAAAAAGTAAGAGGAGCTTTTAAACTAGGTGACAGGGGAGGAGGGTCCAGAGGTAGAGATAGTCAGCGCGGAACATATTCCAGAGGGTAGTATTGGGGGCATTAGTGGTAGGTTGACTAAAGCACCTAAACCCGAGGTAAGTAGAGTAACAAGTTCTATTTGCAACCTCAGAAAACCCAATAAGGAGACAGTATGCGACCGGTCTAAACTACGTGGCATGTCCACCAATGCCAGGAGTCTGGTGGACAAGATGGGAGAACTATAGCTACTGTTGTTTGAGGAGGATTTAGATTTAGTAGAAATTTCAGAGACTTAGTTCAACAGCTCTCATGAATGGCTGGCAACCATTCAAGGGTATTATCTATATCGTAGGGATAGAGAGGGTAAAAAGGGGGGAGGGGTATGTCTGTATATCAAAAATTATGTACAAGTGAGTGTGAGAGATTACATCACTAAGGGAGCAAGCAAGGAGGTGAAATCCTTATGGGTAGAGCTGCAAAGGGATGAAACTAAGGGAAAAGTAATACTGGGAGTATGCTATAGGCCTCCTAACCAGAGGGAGGAGGCGGACCTCATAGCACAATTTGGATTAGCGGCAAGGGTGGGAAGTTTCATCATAATGGGAGATTTTAATTATCCAGACATAAACTGGGTGGAAGGAACCACGCATTAATCTAAGGCTCGCCAGTTCCAAAATGTCTTGCAGGAAAATTTCATGGGTCAGATAAAAAAACGCACCAACTAGAAACAAAGCATTACTAGACCTACGGATTACCAACAATACAGACTTGATCAGGGATGTAGAAATACGGGGCAATTTAGGAAACAGCAATCACAGGTTAATTTGTTTCAGTATAACTCATACTAATAGGAAACATAAGGGGAATACAAAGACACTGAATTTCAAAAGAGCCAACTTCCCTTAACTACGAGCCTTGCTAACAGATACAAATTGGGATATTTTAGATGGCCATTTAGGTGTTTGCAGCCTTCCTTTTTATGTCCTTTTGAGTGATAACTCTCAGGATTATCTTTGGAAGTAAAGCGATCCCTGCTCGTGTTTTTTTCCTCTGATCCTTTATATAAAGAGCCCGGCTGGATGAGAGCTCTCTCCCTGGATTGAGGAACAGGTGGATTGTATCGTTGCCAGCAGGCTCTTATGATCTCTATAATCTGAGGTCCAACTCATCTGATAAGCGGCATTATTGTTACACTTATTGGCTGCAGAAATATCAAAGTTTCCGAATATTTGGAAGTTCTCTAGAGGTTTCACATTGTGATCATTATCCATATGGACTTTTGTTTTTATACAGCACAGTTTATATCGGGTTCACTTGAGAATACGTTTATCTGGACTATTGTTTTCACATAACTTTATATATTGTGATACACACATACTTTGATGTTAACATTTTATTTTATGTTTATTTTTACAGTTTGACAATTAATCAATTAGTGGATGCACGCTTGTTTCTTTTGCATCAGATGTTTTTGAGCTTTTAGTATTTAGGCTAATCACAAGCAGGGGCACCCTTTCTTTGAATCACCTGGCTAGCGCAGAGTTTTTTCCATTTAGCTATACCATACTATTGTCAGACTCCATTTTTTGAGGATAGGAGGAATGATGTCTCTATGCGATTATGCAATCTAAAATGTGTTAAGGTTTTGTCAATGGAAACAGACAATGCTGCAAGAGTGAATGAGATCTATAATGATTTATACCTGAATATAATGTATAGGAGGACCTACCGAGGAAGCCTTTGGAGGTGTATTGGGTATAGGAACAGAGTCAAGTCAGCACATTTGATGCCACCACTGGATGGTGTGGAGACCCTGGGTGAGAAGGCAGTTTACTTTTAATACTATGCGCATCACATGGCATGGAGAATGCATTTGATTGTGAGTGTCCCATTTTAGATTTTATTACAGTAAAATGTTTTAAAACTTATGGAGAGCACTATTGGTTTTATTCCTTTTGCATGAGTACATCTCACATGGAGAGGAGGCGGTCAAATAGAAGCTCCAGTCCATGTGTTGGTGCCTGTGATTGCTACTGGAAGCCAGGAGCCAGTTGGAGTATAGCCCTAGAAGGCAAACACGCATTTGACCTTGACTTATGACTAAAGTCCAGCCCAGGAGGTGAGCGCATACGGTTCACTAGGTGTTATGCATGTGATCCGTTGAAGACAATGCGGGAATATCTGGAATTTACTGGTGATTGACTACACATACATATTTAAGCTCTTTTTTTTTGTTTCATTATTTGGGACTCATTTATTTAAAAGACACTTTTTTAGTTGCTGCATCATCATTAGCATCATATCTTAGAGGGTTAGAGTGAAAACACCTAACGGTGCTGGGTAGCAACTAAGAATTCACAGATTTGTGAGCACATTGATTTGCATGTGATTTATGTACATTCGGTTTATATGTCACAGATAGTTTATGGTATTTTGTATTAATAGTAACTGCGCTGATTGTCTTTCATTTTCTGTAATATGATATTCCCACCTTGGGTTTTTGGATGGGATATGTATTGCTCTTAAGCGCTTCCGGACCACCCCACATACATTTACTGTGGCAGGACGGCCCAGGTGTGCAAAATTACGTACCAGTACGTGATTTCATGCATGTGGTATAGGGGCATGCGCACGGTGATAGGACACAGCAGGAGCCAATCAGCGGGTCCAGCAGCCATGATGGCTGCCGCGACTTGCCGATCGTTCACAGGAGAGACGGAGCAGCAGTGTGCCGATGTAAGCAAGGCACAGTGCTGATCTGTCAGGGAGGAAAATTGAGAAATCGGGTTTCAGCTAAGCTGAATCACGATATCCCTTTTCCTTCATTGAATCCACTCCCCTCACAGTTAGAAACACCTCCCAGGGAACACATTTAACCCCTTGATCGCCCTTGATCGCCTCAATCCTTCTCTTCTGGGGTCCCCCAGCGGTGCTCCTGGCTCCTCCCTGCATTGAGTGCCCCTTAGGAGACCCGCATTCCAAGGGGGCACCCGTGCGGGTGCGTTCCCGAGTCCTGCTGCTGCTTCTGTTGACACAGACAGCAGAACACGGCTCCCATGTCACTGAATTTGATTGACAGCAATGGGAGCCAATGGCTGCTGCTACTATTAATCTATCCAATGAGGACACAAGACAGGGGCTGGAGCTGCTTGGATCATTCTTGTTGCTGGAAAGATCGGGGTTCAGGTAAGTAAAAGGGGGGCTTTGGGGGGCAACTGCAATACAAAAGGTTTACAACCCCTTTAAGTGGTTTTAGATGTTTTTCATCTGGAGGATATACTTATTTGCTAAATTGAAAAATGTATATTATATTTTCCTATTTTTCTATAGTAGTAGCATAAAGTGGATACAAGATTTTTCATATCAAACATATTTTATAGCTAGAGTTTCCAAACGCGACTGAATTTCTCTGTAGTTTTACCTTCAATAATGTTGTTTGATGTGTGTGGACAAATAATTTACATACCAAAGTAATTATTATTCTGAGATTGTCACCATTTTGGCTTATAAAAACCAAATGAAGACCACAGGGCTTATTCAGTAGAGCAGTACTAAAGTTAGTAGTACACAATCAGTTTTCAGTTACTGTACAAACAAAAACATTGTTGCTGCCGCTATGGAGACTGGTTCACTTAGGCCCCTTTCACACGGACGGATAGAATGGTGCTTTTAGCTGCAGATTCTACCGCAGCTAAAAGCACACAATGCTTTCCTATGGCCCCATTCACACACTGCGTTTAGAGCGGGTTCGTTACCTGCGGTTTGGTGCTGATAGAAAACATAAAATTGACTGCATCCAGGAATGATTTGCACATAACCGCAGGTAATCGCAGTGCACTGTGTCAGCTGCGTTTGGTATGAATCATGAGGGGGAACTCCACACCAAATTTTAAATAAAAAACCGGCATGGGTTCCCCTCCAGGAGCACACCAGGCCCTTGGGTCTGGTATGGATTTAAAGGGGAACCCCTACGCAGACAAAACGACGTGGGGGTCTCCCCAAAATCCATACCAGACCCTTATCCAAGCACGCAGCCCGGCCAGTCAGGAAAGGGGGTGGGGATGAGCGAACGCCCCCCCTCCTGAACCGTACCAGGCTGCATGCCCTCAACAACATGGGGGGGTGGGTGCTTTGGGGCAGGGGGAACCCTGGGGCCCCCCCTACCCCAAAGCACTTTGTCCCCATGTTGATGGGGACAAGGGCCTTTTCCCCACAACCCTGGCAGTTGGTTGTCGGGGTTTGCGGGCGGGGGGACCCCCACCCTATGTGAATGAGTATGGGGTACATCGCACCTCTTCCCATTCACCTGGAGGAAAAAAGTGTCAAAAAAACCCACACTACACAGGTTTTTGAAGTAATTTATTAGGCAGCTTCGGGGGTCTTCTTCCGACTTTGGGGGTCTTCTTCTGACTTTGGGCGTCTCTTCTTCTACTCTCCGGTGCCTTCTTCCTTCTGCTGGGCTGCTCCGCTATCTTCTTGCAGCTCTTTTACTAGCAGCGGCCCGGTCTTCTGCGCAGTCTTTTCCCCTCTTCTCTGTTGTCCTTCTGCCGGGCTGCTCCACTATCTTCTTGCAGCTCTTTTACTAGCGGCGGCCTGGTCTTCTGCGTCGCCTTTTTCCCTCTTCTCTTCTTCGATGTTGACACGACACTTCCTCCTGCTGTAATTCCGGGTGCGCAACGATTTATATAGGCGTCTTATGACGTCACAGTCTCATTATGCTCCGGGTGGTGACGACATAAGGGGCGGGATCACCAGGTGATATAACCCTGTGACCACGCCCCATGCCTATATAAATCGTTGTGTACCACGCACTCGGCATTACAGCGGGAGGAAGCGTTGTGTCAACATCAAAGAAGAGAAGAGGGAAGAAGACGCCACAGAAGACCAGGCCGCCGCTAGTAAAAGAGCTGCAAGAAGATAGCGGAGCAGCCCGGCAGAAGAACACCGGAGAAGAGGAGACACACTCTGGACTTCAGGAAGGACACCTCCGAGCTGCTGCTGCTTTGGAGGAGACACAGTTAGGAGGATTCGGAGAAAACAGGACACCACAGCCCGGGCAGTAAGTGCCAGACCTCCCGCTGGGAGGATGCTGTCATGCTGTCAGTGCTGGGAGGGGGCTGTCAGTCCAAAAAAGTTCTGCTCCCTGGTAGAGGTGCCGGAACGCCGTTCTGGCAAGGTCTGGCTCCTTGACACATTTCAGTTAATACAGTTTAAAGCCCTATTTTCATTTTCAGATAAATTATACAAATTCAGGGTGGATCAAGACGCTAATGCTGCGTACAGATGATCGGACATTCCGACAACAAAACCGTGGATTTTTTTCCGATGCATGTTGACTCGAACTTGTCTTGCATACAAACTTTATAAAGAATGCTGTAAGAAATGTAAGGGTGTAATTAAGATAGAACACGAAAGACACATAGCGGAGGAGAGCAAAAACATCCCAAGAAATTCTTTAAGTATGTAAACAGTAAATAAGGGAGGACAGACTATATTTACCCCAAAAAGAATGAGGAAGGACATCTGGGTACCAAGGATGGGGAGTTGGCGAAGGTATTGTATTTATACTTCTCCTCAGTCTTCATGGGGGAATCGGGGGGGCTTCAGTAACCAAAACTGCAGTGTTTATCCTCATGACACATCACAGGAAGCACCCTCATGGCTAACAGAGGACAGAATTAGAGTTAGACTTGGGAAACTTAACATTAATAAATCACTGGGACTGGATGGCTTGCACCAGAGGGTACTTAAAGCGTGGGTTCACCCTAAAAAAAACTTTTTTTTTCTAGCATGCCATCAAGCATACTAGTGCGATCTACAGTACGCCTTTATTTTATTTTTTGCCGCCGTACTCACAGTTTACTGCCGTAGTGAAGTTTCAGACTCCCCGCGGGGAATGGGCGTTCCTATGCAGACGGAAGATGATTGACGTCACAGTCTCATTATGCTCCGGGTGGTGACGACATAAGGTGATGGCGCGTCACGCTTCCCGAAGATAGCCGAAATAGGACTTGCCTCTTCACGGCGCCTGCGCAGTCAGCTCCGATGTCTGTGCGCAGGCGCCGTATAGCGCCGTAAAGAGGCAAGTCCTATTTCGGCTATCTTCGGGAAGCGTGACGCGCCATAGCTGGCCGTCAATCATCTTCCCTCTGTATAGGAACGCCCATCTGAAACTTCACTACAGGATTAAACAGTGAGTACGGCGCAAAAAAAAAAGAAAGGCATACTGTAGCTCGCGCTAGTATGCTTGATGGCATGCTAGAAACTTGTTTTTTAGGGTGAACCACCGCTTTAAGGAACTCAGTCAAGTAATTGCCAGACCATTGTTCCTTATTTTTACTGACAGTCTACTGACTGGAATGCTACCAGCAGATTGGAGAGAAGCCAATGTAGCACCAATATTATAAAAGGGCCCAAAATACATCCCTGAATATTGCAGACCAGTTAGCCTAACATCAATAGTATGAAAGCTCTTGGAGGGGATGATAAGGGACTATATACAAGATTGTAGTAATGAAAACAATATCATTAGCAGTAATCAGCATGGATTCATGAAAAATCGTTCTTGCCAAACCAATCTGTTAACCTTCTATGAGGAGGTGAGTTGCCATCTAGATAAAGGAAGGCCCGTAGCCGTGATGTATCTGGATTTTGCAAAAGCATTTGACACAGTTGCCCATAAACGTTTACGGTACAAAATAAGCTCCTTTGGTGTGAACCATTGGATGAGTACATGGATTGAAAACTGGCTACAAGGGCGAGTTCAGAGGGTGGTGATAAATGGGGAATACTCAAAATGGTCAGGGGTGGGTAGCAGGGTTCCACAGGGTTCTGTGCTGGGACCAATCCTATTTAATTTGTTCATAAACGACCTGGAGGATGGGATACACAGTTTAATCTCTGTATTTGCGGATGATACTAAGCTAAGCAGGGCAATAACTTGTCCGCAGGATGTGGAAACCTTGCAAGAAGATCTGAACAAATTAATGGGGTGGGCAACTACATGGCAAATGAGGTTTAATGTAGAAAAATGTAAATTAATGCATTTGGGTGGCAAAAATATGAATGCAATCTATACACTAGGGGGAGAACCTCTGGGGGAATCTAGGCTGTAAAAGGACCCGGGGGACCTAGTAGATGCAATGCCAAGCTGCTGTTAACAAAGCAAACAGAATATTGGCATGCATTAAAAAAGGGATTAACTCCAGAGATAAAATTATAATTCTCCCACTCTACAAGACTCTGGTCCGGCCACACCTGGAGTTATGCTGTCCAGTTCTGGGCACCAGTCCTCATGAAGGATGTATTGGAAATGGAGCGAGTACAAAGAAGGGCATCAAAGCTAATAAAGGGTCTGGAGGATATTAGTTATGAAGAAAGGTTGCGAGCACTGAACTTATTCTCTCTGGAGAAGAGACGCTTCAGAGGGGATTATAATTTACAGATACCGTACCCAATATCTGGGTTATGGTGTTCAGCTGCTGATTACTTAATTTCATAATTTTCGAACATCTTAAAGGGACATTTAAAAAAAAATGTATTACATAAAAAAGGGAAATTTTTTATTGCGTTTTAGTCTAAATATGAGGTCTTTTTGGCCCCAGATCTCATATTTAAGAGGACCTGTTATGCTTTTTTCTATTACAAGGGATGTTTACATTCCTTGTAATAGGAATAAAAGTGATGCAATTTTTTTTTTAAAAACAGTGTAAAAAAATGTAAAATAAATAACAAGAAAAATAAATATATTTTTAAAGTGCCCCGTTCCAACAAGCTTGCACGCAGAAGCGAACACATTCGTGAGCAGTGCCCACATATGAAAACAGTGTTCAAACCACATGTGAGCTATTGCCGTGATCGTTAGTACAAGATCGATAATTCTAGACCTAGACTTCCTCTGTAACTCAAAACACGCAACCTGTAGAATTTTTTTAACGTCGCCTATGGAGATTTTTAAGGGTACATTTTGTTGCCATACCACCTGCGGGCACAACTTTGAAGTGTGACATGTTGGGTATCAATTTACTTGGTGTAACATAATCTTTCACAATATAAAAAAATAGGTCTAACTTTACTGTTGTCTGATTTTTTAATTCAAAAAAGTGTTTTTTTTTGCCCAAAAAAGTGCACTTGTAAGACCGCTGAGCCAATACGGTGTGGCAAAAAGTGTTAGACTAACCACCATTTTATTCTCTAGGGTGTTAGAAACAAAATATAATGTTTGGGTGTTCTAATTTTTAAGCAAACATTTTTTTGTTTACTTGTAAACACCAAATCTCAGAAAGAGACTTGGTCCTTAAGTGGTTAATAAAACAACGTATTATTTATTTCCCAAGAAAATAGGAATATGCTAGCAAGAAAATATTATAGAGAATTATGCAGAGTATATGACAAAAGAACACTCCTCATTCAGATCTCCAACATTGATTCCCACCATAGCAACATTACTCGCAGCAACATTTGCATTGGGTTTTTCTGCATGTTGTTCCAAAACCTCTATCTTTGCTGACCCCCGAGACTGTTCAGCTTTTGCATGTGTGGGATAACTCCATAATTGCAGACTGGGCTTCATGTAATTCCTTCCTAAGCAGTATTATAATACGCTTATTCTCAACCTCTCTGGTTCAAAGAGGCAATGCAGCTCTCTCTTTGTTTACACGTTTCCTCTAATTCATTCATTTTTTGTTCCAATACACGATTCTCAGTCACTAATTGTTCAATGTGATCACAAACACTTGCATCTGCCTTTGCAATCATTGTTAATATATTCTTAGTTACACTGCTCCAATAATTGTTCTCTCTCAGTATCCCATTGGGCTTCTTTTTCTGTAGCAATGCCTTTCATTTTCAATAACATGCATACAACATTGGCCATCCTTGCTTTCTTGCATTTTTTTGAAGAAGTCTCATATTTTATCTGATCATTATGAATATTACATTGTCTCAATAACTCTTTAAATAGTCGTGTTAAAGCTTTTTCTGCCCCGGTGTTAAAATGAACACAGGCATGTCTCTTAATAAAATCTTCAATGACTTCCATTGATTTGCTAATTAGTCTACACTGAGGGTTGCTCAACCAGACTATATATAGTTGCACATACACAAACACACAGATAAAAGCTGTTTAAAAGCTAACTTGTAGTTCTACAGCACACAAGGCAGAGCACAATCAATGCTCTACTATTACCACTGACTTTAGCCCTATTATCTCAGAACACAGGCCACATTGAACTTCTATTGGAACATAGAGCCATTTCACTCTCAGGTGGGGAAAAATAAACAATAAAATATATATATATTTCTCCCACTTTCTGCTCAAAGATGTTTGGGTATCCAGTCAATCTGAAATGCATATCAGATAATTAAGGGTGATCAGCCCCTCCCTCACCAGCCCACTTGACCAGCTACACAGACCTCAAACAGTTGCACTAGCAATACAATAAACGTTAACACATACACATATACCAGCCAAAAATCTCACCAGGTTTTGCACCTTTTACACATCCATTCAGACCCATTCGTAACCACCCCCACTTGTCTACTGTCCAATGAGAGATTGCCAAGAGATAGTCCTTTTAATATATTATATTTCTGTCCATCCTGCTGTATTGGCCTCTAGGGGCAGAATTGTCCATGTATCATGTCTATGTGCCCTAGGCCATCTTCAGTGTTAGCTAGCCCTTGTTCTCTTGGAAGCCTGTAATCACACATTACAATCTTATCACACCAGGTGGGTAAGAGACAAGCTTTGATGTGTAACTTTTTACATTACAACTTAAGGGCCATCTGCCTGTATCAACCAGGAAGTGAAATTCCAGAAATATGATATTAAACCATGTTGCCTTCCAACACCACCTGTCAACTGAAATGGCAGGACAAGTCCTGACTAGGTCGGATAAATGTCAGTTGGTTGGGATTCTACCTCTCTACACACCCTGCCCCCTCACTGGCCATATTCCTGATGCATGGCTTCACAGCGGAGTTCCACACCAGCCTCATCACCTTACCCCTCGCCACCCACAAATGCAGGAATTTCCCCTCAAATACGCCTCAGTTGACCTGGCCATCCAGGCCATCATTGGGATAGGTCCCGGTGCCGAGCTGTCCAAAACAGACATCTCAGATGCGTTCAAACTCTCTATTGTGCAATCCCTTTCACAGTGGCATGGTATTAAGTTGACAGAGTCTTATTACTTTGCCACCAAGCTGTCCTTTGGGTCCAAGAGCAGCCTGTGGCTGTTCAACGTCTTCGATCAGGCCCTCGCATGGATTCTGTCACACCAGGCCCACGGTCATCCACTACCTCATTGACTTCCTGCTCATCGAACAACCAGGTACACCCCCAGCAGATCTAGACAAGAATAGTGTTCAGCAACCTCAATGTGGACATAGCCAAGCATAAAGTGGAAGGCCCGTCACACTCTATCAAACTTCTTAGGTCTCACTCTGGCTATGCGTGCCATGCAAACTAGCCTGCCTCCTGACTTACTAGCCTTTATCAGCACAGTAGCCTTTATCAGCAAGGGTGCTCCAGAATGCAGTTGCAATTCTTACTAGGGATGCTCCACTTCACCATGAGAATTATTACTCAAGGGCGCTTATTTATATCACGGCTTTTAGACTTTTTCACACCAGTGCAAGATCCAGACCGAGTTCTCAAACAAGACCAAGCATCAGTAGTGGAACAAGTTCCTCACCAACTGGAATGGCATTTCAATGCTCATCCCGGAAGTTAGAATATCATCAAAAGTTAATTTATTTCAGTAATTCAATTAGCAAAGTGAAACTCATATATTTTATAAGAATGTGTTACACACAGAGTGATATGTTTCAAGCATTTCTTTATTTTAATTCAAATGATTATGGCTTACAGCTAGTGAAAACCCAAGATTCAGTATCTCAGAAAATTTGAATATTACATAAAACCAATAAAAAAAATAAAAGGATTTTTAATACAGAATATAGGCTAACTGAAAAGTATGTCTATGTACACTATAGTATGCACTCATTACTTGGTCTGGGCTCCTTTTGCATGAATTACTGCATCCATGCGGCATTACATGGAGGCGATCAGCCTGTGGCACGGCTGAGGTGTTATGGAATCCCAGGTTGCTTTGATAGCAGCTTTCAGCTTGTCTGCAATGTTGGGTCTGGTGTCTCTCATCTTCCTCTTGACAATACCGCACTTCTCTATTCTCTATGGGGTTTAGGTCAGGGGAGTTTGGTGGCTAATCAAACACAGTGATACCATGATCATTAAATCAGGTATTGGTACCTTTGGCAGCGTGGGCAGTTGCCAAGTCCTGCTGAAAAATGAAATCAGCATCTCCATAAAGCTGGTCAGCATAGGGAGGCATGAAGTGCTCTAGAATTTCCTGATAGAGGACTGCACTGACTTTGGATGTGATAAAACACAGTGGACCAACTCCAGCAGATGCTATGGTTCCTCAAATATGAGTACAACTATATATGATTTCAATTTTGAGTTGAATTACTGAAATTAATTAACTTTTTGATGTTATTCTAATTTTATGAGACACACCTGTGTGCATATATATATATATATATATATATATATATATATATATATATTGGGAAGCACAGTGGTGTAGTGAGTAGCACTCTGGTCTAGCAGTAAAAAGGGTTGCTGGTTTGAATCCCGACCATGACACTACCTGCCTGGAGTTTGGATGTTCTCCGGTACATTTCTTTTGGTACTATTTTGTTGTTTACCCGCTTCACCATGAAGGAGCCCCCTGGTGTGTGTCTTGTGTGGACTGTTATGTGTTTTGTTGTGGCTTGTGTAACTGTGTTGGAGTGGATATACAGAGTTCTACTGGAAAATTGTGATGCTGTTTCTCACAAAATACTTTGCCTCTACACGCCATCATATATGCTCATGACTGCATGACATTGTTTCATTTTTTTGGTGCGTATTCTTGATCACATGTACTTTCTTCTGGCTGATATATGTTCCTCCACCTTATACTGATGATGTGTTGAAAAAACTTTCAAGGTTTTTGGCTCAGTATAAATCCACCCAGTGCGGGTAATGGTCGATTTTAATAACGTCATTAATCCTGATTTGGAAAGGCCTACACCCATGGGTCAGTCAGGAACGCTAACTGAAACCAGATTTGTGAAACAATTGACAGAGCTAGGTTTGCTGGTTATCTGAGGACTTAGACATCCCGATGCGTGGGTACATTCATGCAATTTAAGAACTTATTCTACACTGTCGCATATTAATTTAGCTCTGGGATCTACTTCTGTCTTTCCATGAATAGAGTCCACGACATATGGTCCCAGTGGCCTTTCAGACCATTTCCCTCTTTTAGTCAACTTATACACACAAACCAGAGGGGATTCCCTCATGGAAAGTCAACCCATTTTGCTTAACCCTCATCTCACCCAGCAGTGAGTTGGAAAGTGATATTATATTGCGTACCCCTCTGAGACTATTCGGAGCAGGTAGCAGGAAGCTCAAAAACTGTACAGGGATTTCTCCTTGAAATATAAATTGCTGTCTCCCAAACACAAAATAACAAAGTTCTGGTTGCAGACGGCCTTCCCATCAAAGTACATAAATGATATGGCCGGTCCTTTTGCCAGAGCTCCTCCTAGCGCTTGAAGAAGCTATGAAAGAGGCTACTATTAAAGTACTTCCAGAACCTGGTAAGGATCCGCTTTACCCTTTATTCTGAATGTTACCGACCCTTTTTGCGCCTTCTTTTGGATGATAAAATTCTTGCTAGGGTTATGGCAAATAGACTGGCAGTATACATTTCTGATCTGATTTAACCCGATGAATCTGGATTGATACCATCCTGAGGTACGGTTATGCATAGGAGACAATTTTAAATATTCAAATCCCAACAGATAATATGGGTAGGAGAGCGATCCTTTCACTCAATGCTCAAAAAGCATTTGATAGCTTAGAATGGAAATACCCTTGGGAGGTTTTGAAAATTTAAATATTAAATGTTGATTTATGTAAACTTGCTTGACTAGCCTGCATATATTAAATAAGCTAGGATGTGTTAAAATTCCATCTATAATTTAACCATCCCACCTGATGTTCGTGCCTCACTAGGGCACACAAAGCTTATTCTCCCACTTTCATTAGCATTGGCTAAAATCATAGAGCCAATTGGAACGATTCTATGCCATGTAATCACTGTGATGGTCAAAAAGAGCTATCACTAATGTAAACATTGTAGTACTGTGGTGAGCCCTTCCTTTCTTTTCACAGCCGAGAAAGGGGAGAAGGAGGGTATATTGACTGAATCCATTAATTCAATAAATCTTTTTGGCAGTAGCTGGGGTAGGAGCAATCGTAGGTGGGGTGGAGGTTGGGGTTAAAATGCAACTGACCACAAAGGATGGTTGTGAGGGGAAAATTAGTTTAGAAGGCCATTTACCACCAATGATGTGGACTCGTTTTTTGGGATGGGGGGTTTAAAGGGCCAGCCACCACCAATGATAGAGGGGTGGGGAGTTACTATCAATGAATATGGTTCTGTTTTGGGGGTGAGGATAAAGTCCCATTGGCCACCATTAATTGGAGGATTGTTTTGGGGGTAATTTAAATGTTTGCAGCTATACTTGACATCTATCTATTGCAAGCAATGCGATTTCAGCGCAATGCATTTCATCCTCCAGGGAACTTACTTCCATTAATAACAGTCTACTTGCACTTGGCTTCAGTGGGTGACTGCTATAGGCTAAATGCATGTTAATCCATTTTTTTTTTTAACCATCTCAATATTAAAAAATGTTTTTTTTCCAAAATACTGTGGGAAAAAAATAGCTTGCCTTGGGGTGTCCACTTTCCAAAAAAATTGTTATTTTGGGGGTGTTAATACTATCCTGACATTTTTTTGTATATGTTTTATACTAGAAAGTAATAGAAAGGTTTAAAAAAAATCAGTCTTTTGTATTTTTTATATTTAAAAAAATGAAATGCCACCAACAGAAAGCACTATTTGTCTCAGGAAAATGATATGATATTTTGCATGATGAAGTAATTGTCATTTAAAACTATCATAACACTGAAAACTGATAAAAGGCCTGGACAGCAAGGGGGTGCCACATGCCAGTCCTGAAGTGAATAATTTGTAAACCAATTTGTTTCACGACTTGTATACCATTCTTGCTATATTGCATAGTTCTGTATGTGAATTTATATTCTTATATTTTAGTTGTTCAGGTTGGTTTTCCATGCCTCGGCAATCAAGATGGAGTGGCAGCATTTGAAGTTAATATTCTTGTTATGAATTCAGAAGGCAATGTGATTCTTCAGACCCCACAAAATGCCATATTTTTCAAGACTTGCCAGCAAGGTAATGACATTTTACAGCTTAAACTTTCCAAGACCTCTATATGCAGTTGTAATATAAACATGTGTAGAAGTAGCTAACATTAATAAATACACTGTGTATTTACTGCACAAGTATCTCTTTTATGACATTTTCATAATTCCATTCCATGCATAAAAGGTAAAACTTATAAGTGTCAAGTACAAGTGTCAATTTGAATGAGTACCTTTTGTATTTGTAAACATTCCCACTATGCTCCAAAGAAACTTTTTGTTGAAAGTTGAAGGTCTACCTCAGTAAATTGAATCACCCTCTGGTTTTGTTACCCCTCAAGGGCTCCACACAAAATTCTTAGTATTGACAAACATGAAGCCACTCAAGCCTAGTACACACTATCAGGATAACAATCCGATGTTAGTACAGCGATCTCCCCTGCTGAGATATTGTGTTCTGACAGGGGGATGGCCCCCCGACATAACACTCCAGTCAGCGCTCTCAGCCATTGGCTGAGAGCGCTGATCAGGAGCCGGTAGTCTGCTGGTTTTCCAGAATGCTTGTCCAACAAAAGCCTGCCAAATGGCTGCCATATACATGGACCGAATTTTGGACGTTTGTTTTTAAACTGGCCAATGTCATCTGACATTCGGCACGCATGTACTAGGCTAAAAATGGTTATTAAGCCACTCCTCTGTGTGTGATTTATAAAAATAAATGCTGCAAATACCTAATTTCACTGTAAAAAATACTGAATGAACAAAATAGTAGCGCTATGTGCAAAAATTGCACACTGGTGTGCCGTGAAAAGTCCCCAGGTGTGCCGCGGCAAAATTACCCCCAATATAGGAAGCTATGGCTGCTATCTGATGTAACGGCTACTGCTGGGCACTTCGTTAACATTCGTCTTTACAGCGGTGCCGGTCCGCTGTGTAAAACTCACTTCCCGGCACTCGGGAAGCTGTGCTGGCTGTGCGGGCCTCCCGACAGCGTCTTGCCAACTGAATACGTCATTGGTTGCTATGGGAGGGTCGGGCGTACGCACTGTTATCTGTGACGTGAGAGCCGTGGGTACCAGTAGACTCTGCCTGGCACGCTTTTCCCTGAGGGGGAAGAAGAACGAGTAGAGTAAGAGGTGAAAGTATTTGTACCTGTCACTATCAATGTGAAAAGTGTAATAGTTTTATTACAGGCATGGTGTGTATAAAATAAAAATAAAAACTACATAACACTTGGCACTTTCACAGTGAATCGCTTCATTGCAGGCATGGTGATTTATTTTAAATGTAATATATTTACATGGGCTATGTGGGTTATTATTGATAATGATAACTGTATACTTCAATACTGAAGTTTGGCCGTAGCGCAGTGTACCTGCGGTTTTCATGTGGTTTCTCAGACTTCTATTATGTCCCTCATTTTTGGTGTGCATTTCTCAAATGTACCAAAAATATACTACATAATAGAAGTTTATGAGAAACCACATGAAAACCGCAGGTACACTGCGCTACACCTGTGCTGCTGCTAAACTGCAGTATTGAAGTATACAGTTATCATTATCAATAATGACCCATATAGCCCATGTATAATATTTAAAAAAAATATTAAATCACCATGCCTGAAATGGAATGAGTCAATGTAAATGTGTCCTAATTGTAACAAGTGTTATGTAGGTTTTTTTTCACAGAGCACAAAATTACAGATTTTAAATTGTTTGCCGGGGGTTATGGCTGAAGATATCAGCCATAACCTTGGTATGGTTTTTTTACAGACAGTGGCTGGCTTTCTCATGAAAGCATTCCGAGTGGCTCTTGAGCCACTGGAACGCATTCAGAAGCGTCGGGAGGGAATGTCCTCCTCTCCCACCGTCTCGCCTGAGAAACAATCCAATGGTGTGGCCGGCTAGTCCAAGAGGTAATGAAAGAGTAGATCCCCCCTTGAAGGACCGGAGCAACACCATGACTTCCGGTCCAGGCTGGAAGTAAACTTTTTTTTTTTAAAGTAAAAGGTAAAGGTTTTAAAGGTAAAGGAGAGAGATGAGGTCTTTTTGACTCAGATCTCTCCATAAAGAGGACCTATCATGCTTATATCTATCACAAGGGATGTTTACATCCCTTGTAATAGGAATAAAAGTGATATTAAAAATGTAAAAGGGACAGTGAAAAGAAAAAAAAAATTATAAATAAGACAACATTTTTTTTAAGCACCCCCCCATCCCTACACACACGCATATCTAAACAGTATTCACACCACACATGTGAGGTATCACTGCACATGTTAGAGCGAGTGCAATAATTATAGTGCTAGACCCCCTCTTTAGCTCTAAACATGTGACCTGTAAAGGTTTTTAAAGTGTTGCTTATGGAGATTTTTAGGTACCGTAGTTTGTCATCATTCCATGAGTGTGCGCAATTTTAAAGTATGACATGTTGGGTATCTATTATGCCATAGCATAATTTTTCACACTACAGGCGGTCTCCCCGGGTTACAAACAAGATAGGAACTGTAGGCTTGTTCTTAATTCGAATCTGTTTGTAATTTGGAACAGGTACATTTTGTAAGTGTAGCTCCAGCCAAAAAATCTATTTTTAAGCTTTTTGGATAACATAGGGAAGGGTTATCACCCCTGTAACATTTGTTTTGCTGTCTGTGCCCCTGTTCAGAAGATTTCACCTCACTTTCCGTCCCAATGACAATTGGATTTTGAAAATGTGGGGTTATTAGGGAAACAAGGATTGGTGATAAAGCATCAGTGGAGAGGAGACACCCTTTCCCCATATTAACTCTTACAGGAGAGAATTTCCCTTCCCAGGTGTAGATTTCCCCTCACTTCCTGTTGTCTCCCTCCGTTTGCAAGTAGGAGTCGTTTGTAAGTCAGATGTTTGTAAGTAGGGGACCGCCTGTATACCCAAAAATTGGGGTATATATTGTGTTTTGTTTTAATTAATTGAAGTGAATTTTTTACAAAAATAAATGCGTTTGCAAAACCACTGTGCAAAATTTTTATGTGGCATAAAAAATTGCAACAATCACCCCCTAGTGTGGAACAACGTACTGAACTCTGTACTCTGCATTACAGAATACAGAACTCAGCGGCTACAAACTACTGAAAGGTCTAGCATGGATCGTTTTTTGCAAAGAAAGGCTCCAGTACCCAGCTCTGATTCGGAGCCATCAACTTCATCATCCACAAGTACCTCAGCAGAGAGGGTAGTGGAGGCCAGCACCAAGACAAGGAAAAGACAGTGTGATGATAGATACCTGTCATATGGTTTCATCTGTACAGGGGTTTCATCATGCCCTCTCCCTATGTGTCTGATATGTGGTATGAAATTATCAAATGAAGCAATGGTTCCAAGCAAACTTAAACGACACCTGTCAACAAATCATCCATCACTAGCCAGCAAGGAACCAGAATATTTCATTTGTTTGAAAAGTCAACACAAACGACAAGAGCCAATCATGATGAAGAGTGCAAAAGTGTCAGAGAAAGCACTGGAGGCTAGCTATTTAGTGGCCGAGATAGTAGCTAAAGCTAAGAAGCCACACACAATTGCGGAAACGGTCATTTTGCCAGCATGCACAGCTATTGTCAACAAAATGCTACGCCCACAAGCAGCAAAAGAAATAGCAAAAGTTCCACTGTCTGACAGTACGATTGGAAGGCGAATCAATGACATGTCTGCAGATATTGAAAACCTGTTTTTAAAAAAAATCAGATCTACTGGGAAATTTTCCTTACAAGTCGATGAATCCACTGACATAAGTGGGCATCCTCAGCTCTTGGCAAATGTTCGATTCATAGATGAGGACCATATCAGGGAGACTTTTTTGTTTGCAAACCGATACCTGAGAAAACAAGTGGAAAGGAGATTTATCGTGTGACAACAGAGTATCTGGAACAGGGCGGATTAAGCTGGAAGAACTGTATCAGTGTCTGCACTGATGGCACTGCTGCCAGGATGGGTAGTGTCAAGGGCTTCATCAGCAGAGTAAGAGTTCAGAACCCAAGTGTGTGAAACACTCACTGCTTTCTTCAGTAAATATCAGATGGAGCAGTAAACATTGTAAATTACATAAAAATGCGGCCCTTGAAGACACGTATGTTTTCAATTCTGTGCGCAGAAATGGGAGCAGAGCATCATAGCTTGTTGTTACACACCGCAGTCTGCTGGCTTTCACAGGGAAAAGTCTTGGACCGAGTATACGAGTTAAGAGAAGAAATCAGAAAATTTCGAATAGGACAGAAGTCTGCATATGTAGAATTGATGGAAGACAAGCAATGGTGTGCGAAACTTGCATACCTGGCCGACATTTTTAGACATCTGAATGAACTGAGTGCTAAAATGCAAGATAAAGAAGAAAATCTTCTAACCTTGTCTGACAAATTACGTAGCTTCAGATCCAAGCTGACACTCTGGCGCTCCTTTGTAGAACAGGGCAGCCTTGAGATGTTTCCCCTGTGCAATGCACATTCAAATGGCAGCACACTTTCTGATCTTATCTCTCAACACCTACAAATTCTTGACGAAAGATTTAGTCACTATTTTCCATCTGAAGCTTTTGCAGAGTTTGACTGGGTCCGTAATCCTTGGAGTTCATGTGCATTGGATAGCTCAAAAGTCTTGCCACTAGCGTAGCGGCGCAAGAGCAACTGGCAGAGATCAGGGAAGATCGCACATTAAAAATCAAATTTCAAGATGTGGCTTTGGATACGTTTTGGGTATCATTGAATAGTGAGTACTCAGTAGTTTCAAGTACCGCCATTGCAATTCTACTACCCTTCTCTACTACTTACTTGTGTGAACTGAGCTTTTCAAGCCTAATCTATATCAAGAACAAGTATAGAGAGAGACTTAGGGCTGTGCACCAGGAGCTGCGTGTCTGTCTCTCATCCTTTCCTGCCAGAATAGAGTGGTTGTGTCAATTGTCCCAGGCTCAAGTATCCCATTGATGTAAGTAACAGTTCAATTTTTTCCACATTTTTGGTTTGGTGTGCCTTGAGATCCTGACAGATTTTAATGGGTGCCTTGGTTAAAAAAAGTTTGAAAAACACTGGTCTAGCAGATGGAGTTTGTCGTAGGAACGTGGAGTACTTGCAGACGTTATGTGACACACGTCCGGGTTAACGTACGGACGGTGTATAAAGGGGAGGTTATGAGACCGTGTAACCAATCCTATTGAAGAAGTCCTGAGTGACTAAACTGGTCTAGGAGTGGTTACATGGCATACTACTCGTGTTCCAGGAAAACGTTCAGAATACCGACCACCGAGTGTGTAGTGCTTTAAAGTGAAGAGGGGAACGAACGGAGCAGGGGGTGAGACTGATGGTTTACCTTAGGTCTGCCGAGACCATAATACAACAAGCTTATTGCGAAATTGTCTTTGGTTTGGAGCCCACTGCCAAGTTCATTGTTGAAGTGCCTCTATTTGTTTTGCTAAATGTGAGTGTAACGTGAGAGGGTTTCTTGTGCTGCTTTTAATAAATTTGGTTTTGATATACTTTACTATTGGAGCCATTTTTACTTTTACATGTGGAGCAACTTCTGATTTATTGGAACACTGGTGGAATTGATTATTTAGTTTGGAGATTTACTCAGCTATATTGCCAAGCATGCGAATGCAAGGCATATTGTATTGGTAAGTGCAATTCTTTTGGGTGTGGAGTCACTGAGCACTATGGCGTGGTGGAAGTTTTCAAGCAAGATTGTTTAAGAAGATTTTTTTTGGACACTTTAAGTTTCATCACTTGGAATTTAATCACTTATGGACTTGGCTTGTTAAATTTATCCCTTCTATCACTAGATGGACGTTTTTTCTTGGAACATTGTATTATTTATATATTGCTTTTTTCATTATTTGTCACTTCTAAGGCCCCGTACACACGACCAAACATGTATGCTGAAACTGGTCCGCGGACCAGTTTCAGCATACATGTTTGGTCGTGTGTAGGCGCGAGCGGGCCGAATTCCAGCAAACATTTGCCCGCCGGGCCTTTTCCCAGCAGACTAATATTCCTGGACGTGTTTTAAAACCGTCCGCTGGAATCCTGCCCGCTCGGACATGTACGGTCGTCTGTACAGACCTACCGTACATGTCCGAGCGCCCGCCGTCCCTCGCATGCGTCGAATGACTTTGACGCATGCGTGGAAGCCTTTAAATGGCAGGCCCGCCCACATCGCCGCGTCATCGTCGCGTCATCGTCGCGGCGACGACGCGGACACGCCCCGCGTATTGTTTACGCGCGGACTTCTGTACGATGGTTAGTACAGCCATCGTACAGAAGCCCTCTGGCAGACATGTACGATGAAAACGGTCCGACGGACCGGTTTCATCGTACATGTTTGCCCGTGTGTACCGGGCCTAACATATACCTATTATGGTTTAATACGTGTATACTTTGTCACAGATTTATTTTCACATTTATTTAGGATTGTTCAAAATAATTTTTGCACATAGCGCTACTATTTTGTTCATTCAGACTTTTTTACATATCATTTACATTTTTTAAGTAGCTGCTTTTCTTTGGGTTTTTATATTGATTGGCGCAGTGGGGTGAAAGAAGGTTGAAGGGCGCATATAATTTCCTTTTTTCACTATTTGTTTATTACCTAATTTCACTGCCAAGATTGTGATCACAGGACTGGCCAGCTTTCTCCTTTCCTCCTCTGAGAGATGCAGCGGGTGGGGCTGAGATTCCTCTGCTGATGTCAGTCTGGGGGAGAGGAGGAGAGAGATGGCTGGTCATGTGATCGCAATCTCGGCTCTTAAATGAGGTATTTACAGCATTTATATTTATAAATCATTCACAGAGGGGGACACGGCAATAAGAGGCAGTGCTGATGGTGTATGCAGGTTAGTGTTATGAGAGCAGCAAGAGGGGGGAGGGGCAGCTCACACACCGACAGATATGTGAGGGGGGAGGAGGACACAGGAGCGGAGAGCAGATAGCAGGTTGCTAATGACAGAGGCACGTAAACTGATCACAGTGTCTGGTCTCAGCAGTCATGATACCGTGGTCAATTTACTGATGGGGTGGAGAAACTGTCAGGATCAGACAGGTTCTTTAGTTGTTACAGGGGGCCAAATGACACAGGACAAGCACTGTGTCATATAACATGCTTTAAAATAGCAGGATCCATCTTTGGGGGGGGGGGGGGTTAACAAATGCTTTTATTTATCCCGCTATAGCAGCACAGGAGTAAAGTTGTCCTTACTTGATTTCATTGACAATAAAAATACAGCAGGGTACTTGAAATTACTGTAACAGGTGGGTTGATCTGGGAGCTCCTGCCCATTTAAAAGTAACATGAAAGAAATATACAACTACTTAAATTTTTTCTAAGGGCCGGTTTACACCAGATGCAGTTCTGTGTGTTTTTTTGTTTTTTTGTGCATTAAAAACACATGGACAGTAGATTATATGGGTTTCAATGGCCTAGTTCACATCAGTGCCGTCAGTTCCAGTGCTTTCCAGTTCAGAATTGTACTAGAACATGGCGAAACGCATTAAAACACACTGAAATGCACCTTAATGCTTTACATATGCATTACAGCAAAAAAAAAAAAAAAAAAAAACGGAGAGAAAAAAAAGTGGATAAAACACATAGAAAATGCATCAAAAATGCACCAGAACCCATAAATAACTTATTAAAAATGTGCATGCAGCAACGCATCTGGACCGCGTTTGTGTGGTGTGAACCATCTCTAAAAATGCCAGTTATATGCCTGTCATCCTGATGCTTTGGTTTCAGTGCTCTAAGCTGATTCAATGAAGGTATGATAAATTTAGACTTTTCGCTGACTTTAATTTGCTGCATGCTTCTTCCAGATTTTTGATTTAGAAGAACTGAATCAGGCAACTACTATTTTTGAAGGCCAGCACTGGCATCTCCATAAATCTTTCATGACAATTGTTTTTTAACTCTTTCTTTACTTATGAACTTGGAAAGAACAAGGACAACATTCCCAATACAGATGTACTGAAAAATACTAGCTTCAGCATGAACTGCGAGAATAAATGGAAAGCTAGCTTTGCCTTTAGTTACTGCTTCTAACTAGTGTACTCTCTGTACAGTATGGCAATAAATTAATTACAGGCACAGTGGGGGGGTTTTTAGTAAAACAGGAGAGTTCAAAATCTGGTTAAAAAAAAAAGGATCCTGTTCCTTTAAAGCATGAATAACAGCACATTGCTTGTGCTGTGTAATTTGGCCCTCTCTATCACCTAAAATACCTGGCTGATCCTGGTTCTACCCTCCCCCCTGTAAACTGACCATGGTTTATCATGGCTGCTGAGCCCTGACACTGTGGTCAGTTTACATGACCACCCGGCAGAAGTCAGAGGGAGATTTTGACCCCTCCCTCTGTAGTACATACATCGGAGAAAGAGAGCGACGGGCGCTCACGTGACCGATGAATGGCGAGGAGAAATAAAGTATTTAGAAGAAGAATTAAAAAAAAAAAGGCATACACTATATAATACATGTTATCCTAGCAGAGGGCCTGGCAGTGATTGTGAACACTGCCTTAACAACCCCTTTAATTGAACAAGCTGACATTTGAAACTCATTGACTACCATGCACAGCTGCACCAGATTCTGAGTGCACCATTTTTTTTGTAAATCTCAGTGTTTGTGACTGCAGTTTGACGATCTAAAAAATATTCAGCAGGGAAGTCTGTAAATGTGGTAAGAAGTGGATTTGCTCCCTACCAACCGTTGCTTTTTTTCACTTTTATTTATACTGGAAAAAGTCAGCTGAAATGTGACTGATTGTTGGGTAATATCTCTACTTTTTGTGTTCTCAGTTTAAATAGAAGATTATTCATTTTAGAACCTAGAATGCTGGAAACTTTCCTGTATACTGTCACCATATGATTACCTTTGCTGTGCCCTTAACAATCCAGATGTTCAGGTGCAGCGCTATAAAGGCGTTTCCTTTTAGATTCAATACAGTACTTGATTGTGGGGTTCTACATGTAAATCTGCTTATATATAGCCAAAACAATTTTACTCCATTCTATGGGCCATGTACTCAATAAGATTTACTGATTTCACACCTGATTTGATTGAGTTTGATGACTGTTTTTTCTACAGTTTTTTTCTCTCATTTAAACATTATGTGCTCCCAAATGCACATACAGTATCACACAAAAGTGAGTACACCCCTCACATTTTTGTAAATATTTTATTATATCTTTTCATGTGACAACACTGAAGAAATTACACTTTGCTACAATGTAGTTGTGAGTGTACAGTTTGTATAACAGTGTAAATTTGCTGTCCCCTCAAAATAACTCAACAAACAGTCATTAATGTCTAAACCGCTGGCAACAAAAGTGAAAATGTCCAAATTGGGCCCAAAGTGTCAATATTGTGTGTGGCCACCATTATTTTCCAGCACTGCCTTAACCCTCTTGGGCATGGAGTTCACCAGAGTTTCACAGGTTGCCACTGGAGTCCTCTTCCACTCCTCCACGACAACATCACATTTACCCTCAGCTTCTTTAGCTTAGCAAGGCAGTGGTTGTCTTAAAGGTGTGTTTGGGGTCATTATTATGTTGGAATCCTGCCCTGCGGCCCAGTCTCCGAAGGTAGGGAATCATGCTCTGTTTCAGTATGTCACAGTACATGTTGGCATTCATGGTTTCCCCCCAATGAACTGTAGCTCTCCAGCTGGGAGCACTTATGCAGCCCCAGACCATATCACTCCCACCACCATGCTTGACTGTAGGCAAGACACACTTGTCTGTATACTGCTCACCTGGTTGCCGCCACACACGCTTGACACCATCTGAACAAAATACGTTTAACTTGGTCTCATCAGACCACAAGACATGCTTCCAGTAATCCATGTCCTTAGTCTGCTTGTCTTCAGCAAACTGTTTGGGGGCTTTCTTGTGCATCATCTTTAGAAGAAACTTACTTCTGGGACAGCAGCCCTGAAGACCAATTTGATGCAGTGTGTATTGTATAGTCTGAGCACTGACAGGCTGACCCCCCAACCTCTTCAGCAATGCTGGCAGTACACATACGTCTATTTCTCAAAGACAACCTCTGGGTATGATGCTGAGCACGTGCACTCCACTTATTTGGTCGACCATGGTGAGTCCTGTTCTGAGTGGAACCTGTCCTGTTAAACCGCTGTATGGTCTTGGCCACCGTGCTGCAGCTCAGTTTTAGGGTCTTGGCAATCTTCTTATAGCCCATGACATCTTTATATAGAGTAACAATTCTTTTCTTCAGATCCTTAGAAAGTTCTTTGCCATGAGGTACCATGTTAAACTTCCTGTGACCAGTATGAACGAGTGAGAGTGATAACACTAAATGTAACACACCTGCTTCCCATTCACATCTGAGACCTTGTAACATTAACAAGTCACATGACATCATGGAGGGAAAATTGCTAACTGGGCCCAATTTTGATATTTTCACTTAGGGGTGTACTCACTTTTGTTGCCAGCAGTTTAGATATTAATGGCTGTGTGTTGAGTTATTTTGAGGGGACAGCAAATTTACACTGTTATACAAGCTGTACACTCACTACTTTACATTGTCCCTCCATACTGTTAGGTAGAAAACAGCTTGGTGTGGAAGACTCCAATGGCCAGACAGCAGTATGCGAGAGGGATGCCATTACTTTTAGGATTCATCTTAGGTATTCATGACAAAAGACGTACATATTAGTCCTTTATCTGTGGGGAATGGCGTGCCATCTTGTATACCTTGGGTGACAGTCTGGTATTGTTTGGTTGAATAAAATGTCATAAAAAGCTAATGGATAGGGTCTAAATGATGATGTCCACAGATTTTCACTGGCATTGAATCACATCGCTAAACTGCTACCTACAGCTTAAAGTAGAACTATGGCAAAAAATGTTTTTTCATTTTGGATAGACTAAGGGAGGATAATAACCCCTGTCAGATTTTTTTCGCCATCTGTGTCACATTGCAGGGATTTTCCTTCCCTACCTATCCCATAGCCAAACAGGAAGTGAAAGAAAATCCCTGCAAATAAAGGGAATTTCTTGGGGAACCCCAAGTCACCAGAACTAGTATCCCCATAGGAAGATTTACCCTCTATTAGTTTTAAGGGGACAACCCAAAATGTGGTATTTTCTTTTACTTTCACTTTCATTGCTAATGGTAAACAGGACAAAAAGAGAGGGTGAATCTCCCGAACAGGGGCACAGAAAGCAATACAAACTAAAAAAAAAAAAAAGTTTTGTCCTTAGTTATACTTTAAGCGTATAACAAATCATGTGTGCTTGGACTTATGTTCAACAGTCAACTTGACATTGCAACACTGTCTTTTTTTTCCAGCTAAGTGCCCAGGAGGATGTAGAAATGGAGGTTACTGTAATGAGAGACATGTCTGTGAATGTCCAGATGGGTTTTATGGTCCGCACTGTGAGAAAGGTAAAATCATGTTTTCTTTGGTCAAATCTTTAAAGTAGAAACCGTATTTCTTTCATATTTTCTCATACCATGAAAATGAACTATAAAATCAAGCTGTAAAATATAAAAACAACATAATATTAATTAAGACCTCTACTGCAGAAGCTGTGCCCAAAGAAAGTCACGTGGAGGGCCAAGTACTAGTCCACAATATGACCATCGGTATATCTGTAGCTAATTTTTTGCCCAGACTAATGCCATGCCGTGGTCACACTGTGTCTCTGCATGGATGTGTCAATCTTGATAGAGGAACAGAACTTGGCTTCCTCGTGTTACACCAGCCATCCTCATGACTGGTGATCTGATCACCTGTGTAGTAATGATCAATAAGCAGCAGGAAATGTGGATAAAGCTTGAATCTACAGATTCAATGAAGCAGGGAGATGCTTCTATGTAGGTTCCCAGACACATCTTGCTCTCCAGCAAGTCCTCAGAGGAACAATGAGCAGCAAGTTGTCAGCCTAAATCCCATGAGAACATCTTCACTTTTTAGTATAGGTTGACTTGAATTCTTCTAAGCTGAAGTCATGAAAGGGGAGCCACTGTGGATTGAGTAGGACTGAGTGTAGGCATGGTTTTGCTTTTACAGAGCTTACATTTCATTACGGTAACCAGAATTTTACACTTTGTAGAATAAGGGTTTTATTATAAAGGATTCTGATTAGCGCAACATGAAACTGTTAACACTTTATCAACTATTTAAGTTTAACCTACTTCATTTGTGTGCAATATTTGTATCAATGTTTGTTATATGTCTTATATTTTTTATCGTCTAGTAGTTCCTGGTTTAAGTTTTGACATTTCTAGCTGAATTGATTCCATTCTATGTGGTTTGGATATGTTTTGGGAAATAAGTACAGTCTGAAAGTTTCACTCCTGTTTTGTATTTAGCATTTGCTAACAATAAGGCAAGCTAAGTATGTGCTAGCCCTGAAGCATTCTTTTTATAGTACTGCCAGTGTGTTTAGGGAATGAGCCTGTGCTTCCATGTGGTCTGACCAATGAGATTTATCAGTGGCCATACAATAATATGAGGCTGCTTAGCAAGGGAGACAAGAAGTTATGAGTATCCTTCCAGAAATAATTTTTTACCTTCCCTGTAACTGTAGGACATGTGTATACTGTTAATTCCTTATAACGTCTAGTAAAGAGATAGACTGGAATAAATTAAAAGATGGCCCAGATGGCAAACATTATACACCAACATTAGTATGAATGGACCATAGCATACTGGTACCTGAGATTTCTTGCAGGCCTACCACAAATAAGGGGGAGAACATATAACCAGTATAATAATACCACGCATACCTCCAAAAAGTAAATATATTACCAAACTGGTTTGACTTTTCATTTTCTAAATGCTGCATCTTATTCTTCCCTTGTATTCAACAACCAAACATATTCTGTCACTGTTGGTATTATAACAAATTCCACTTATTATAACTCATCCAAGAATAGATCTAGAAAAGGGGTACAATAAAATACTTTTACTTCTGAATGAAATGACTTAATACATGTAGTCTGGTACAAATATAGAAAGGATGTGAAACATCGATACTCACATGCCCTAAGTATGACATGCATGTCTACAAGTAGGCTGTATTATTGTTAAACTGACCATGCCTATAATGACAGTGTATTGAATTGTTGTCTCTGTGTCATTTTGTTATAGCACTCTGCATGCCACGGTGCTTAAATGGTGGGCTTTGTGTAACTCCAGGACTATGTATCTGTCCACCAGGGTATTATGGCATCAGTTGTGATAAAGGTATGTGAATTGAATATAAGTGTTTAATATGAAGCCTTTAGGGGGGTTGCTTGTGCTTCACTTTTATGATGTTACCCACAGGGTATCAAGCCCTTTAACAGAGTACAGATATACTAAGTGACAAGAGCCTCAGAGGTTTTATGTGAACCCAATGTACTCTTTATTTAATTAAAGTTAAACTCTACAACTTTGAATGGAAACTTGAAGTACATTTAAACATAAAACTGCAGCTCATCATATCCAATCCTAGTGAGGATGTATACATGTGAAAACCTCAGTCAATGCCGCTCCTTAAGCCACACCCCCCTCACATGTTTCGCCTCGCCCATCGGAACTTAATCATAGGGACCACTATGAAAACATAGGAAATGGGGTACAGAGTGGTGATCAGATGCCCTTTCCACCTCCTGTAAAAGTGATCCAGCAGCTTATTAGCAGCTTGAATCACTTTCACTGTGTAGGGAATTGCCAGCTTCTCTTTAAACCACTTATGCAGCTGAGAACAGAGTTTACGTGATCACTTAATTAAATGTATTGCTAACAATTACTGTAATTCTACTGAAAGCAGAAACCCTTTGAGAATTTAAGTGGTTGGTGTAATTTTTTATGTTGCACAATATGTTTGTTTATTAAACACATATTTGCAGTAAAAATACACTTAAATAAATGTTAGCATGAACAAACACAGTATTATACCCAATTTTTGGTAAAATATAAAACATGAGGTTGCATCAAGTAGATACCAAACATGTCAAGTTTTAAAATTGTACATGCTCATTGAATCGTAAAAGTACACTCCATAGTTAATGCTTCTAAAACAGGTTTAGAGTTGCTAGCAGACTAGTTCTTTTAACAATATAGTGGCAATAGATAGGATGTTGATCATACATTTATGGTAGTGAAAAAGCAACACGTGCAGCGTATATTAGTGTAACTTAAAGGAGAAGTATGGGTCTATGAAAAAACAAACATACATACTCAGCTCTATAATTCAGCATCGGTGTGATGTTGCATCTGTCCCCCATCAGCTCTAATTCTGAGATCTGGGAGATTACGTGACAGCTGATCATTCAGCCAGGGGCGGACTGACCATTGAGGCACTCGGGCACTGCTGAGGGCCCCATGCCACTAGGGGGCCCCATCAGGGTTGCCAGGCTCAGTAAAACCAGGGACAGTATGTAAAAATCTGTGTTTTTTTTACATCTGTCCCTGATAAGTCCGAAACCGTCATGCTTTTGATGTGAAAATCCCGAGATTTTAGCTGCCCCGCCTCTGCACTGCCTCCTGGCATGGTGGCCATCTGTAAGCCCGGGGGCCCCATAATCTTCTATTGCCCGGGGGCCCCATGAGTTGTCAGTCCGCCCCTGCATTCAGCTCTCAGTCTTCTCAGAGCGGAGAGCAGCGATTATCAGTCACACTATGCTCTGCCCCTCCAGGGCTGGTGAGAGGGCTGAGAGACACAGCCAGCCATCAATCAGGCAACTGGGTGGATCCCAACAATATTGTCGGGGATCCTTCCAGAACTTGGAGTGGCTTTGTGACATCAGCTGAAAACAAGCAATAGCTCCCTATAAGCTGCAAAAGTCAGTGCACCCCTGTGATCCAGAAAAGAAGTATGGTCAAAAAAAACTTTGGCCATACTTTCTTTTACTCTAACTAGCATACATTGACCGAAGCTGTTGCAAGTGTTTCTTTATTTTAATATTATGCAAATGATATTTATCTAACTATTATTATTATTATTTAGGTACTTGTATAGCGCCTTACATATATAGCGCTTTACATATACATTGTACATTCACATCGGTCCCTACCCTCAAGGAGCTTATAATCTAAGGTCCCCAACTCACAATCATATACTAGGGCCAATTTTAGACAGAAGCCAATTAACCCAATTAACCTATCAGCATGTCTTTGGAGTATACTTGAGCTAATGGTTATTTAACTTCTAGTATAATAATTAAAGTGTGGATATGTTTTAAAAAAGTGCAAATTATTTTCTTTATGCAGCAAACTGTTCGACCATCTGTCTGAATGGAGGAACCTGCTTTTATCCAGATAAATGTATCTGCCCGTCAGGTTATGAGGGAGATCAGTGTGAAATAAGTAAGTGACATATCACAGCCAATTACACTGTAAAGCAGAGATCATGTGACCCTTGTCTGTGTTAGGTTAAAACGTTGTAAAAAAGGCAACTTAAAAGCTGCTTTTATTTATGTCAAGATCAAAGAATTTTGTGAGGCTTGGCATCAAAGGTTTTCACACATGCCACTGTAACAGGGTGATATTTGAAGCTGAAAGAGATGTGTTCACGTTTTCCTATCAGCTGGGATTCAAACAATCCATTTCATATTTGGCCTAACCTGGAGGAACATGTGTATGTGCAATAAAGGCGTTCAGAGCTGTTTGTATATCCTTTCTTGCAGGAATTTGGTTAGAAAATATACAAAAGCAAATTCTCATACCAAAATGTAAAAAAAAAAGAGTACTAGTGATGGAGTTCTACCTTAACTGTCCATAACGTGCAATCAATCTTTCTATCTCTTCAATGGGACTTTTTAGGCAACAATCTGACATTAATTGGCTTTAAAAGGTAAAAACGATATCCTGTATTTGTACATCATAAAGCACATAACTTAAAATAAAACATACATATTGTAGCCTTGAACATCGTGTCTCTCTTTAGTGTGTAACGTCCATAATATTAAAAGCACAGATTGTGAACCTATTGTACTTTACAGTCTCCTTGGTTCATCACAAGCGTTACTTGAACTATTCCTTTTTAGTGTTCATGCAGCCTGCATCCCTGGTATGGGGACACATAGATAGCAGGCAGTTTTAGAATAAAATATTTTATTAAGGCAGCCAAGAACTGATTAAAGAGTTAATAAAGCCAGGACCCTGCATTCACGATATCGGATCTCCCACAGTATACAGAATATGTAAATGCAATAGTTTTAGTAAATATAAACTTACCTTTTCTAATCAGAAGTATATAGCAGTCTTATGACTTCTATCAGTGTCTGGTTAAAGCTTGTAGGAGGCGTTTTCATTCCATTCTGGTTTTCTTTTGAGGCTGCAGGACCCCTGACCCTCTGTCTGGACAGTGCTGATTGGCCCTATGCTGATCACATGCACTCTCCCGAGAAAAAAAAACTCTCTAGCAATGAACACCAAACTGAGCATGTACAGAGTGCCTCCAAGGCTCTGTTTTATCAGCAGATGGATTGAGGACAGTGGGAGAAGGGGAGGATCAGAGGAGACATGATTAAACAGTCTTTTTACACAATGCAGAGGTTTAACCCCTTAGGTTCCACAGTGAGTGTAACAAGCATACTTAACTGCATATACATGCTGATTTTACAGTCTTGGATTTAGAAACACTTTAAAGTATAACTAAAGGCAAAACTTTTTTCCAGTTTTGAATAGAGTGGAGAGGGATTAGAACACCTGTTTTTATTGCTGTCTGTGCTCCTGTTAAGGAGATATAAATTCTCTAACAAAAATCCCAAAATATGGGTTGTCTCCAGAAAAGTAATAACAGGGAAATCTTCCAATGGGGACACTAGTTCTGGTAACCTGTGGGTCCCCAAGGAATTCCCCTAATTTGCAGGGATTTTCTCTCACTTCCTGTTTGGCTATGGGACAGGAAGTGCAATACATCTGACAGAGGTTATAACAATCCCTTGCTCTATCCAAAATGGGGGAAAAAAATATACAGTTGTGCTCATAAAATTTCATACCCTGGCAGAATTTATGATTTATTTTTTTCAGAGACTATGAATGATAACACAAAAACATTTATTTCACTCACGGTTAGTGTTTGGCTGAAGCCATTTATTTTCAATCAACTGTGTTTACTCTTTTTAAATCACAGTAACAGAAACTACCCAAAATGACATTGATCAAAAGTTTACATAACCTGGTGATTTTGGCCTGATAACATGCACACAAGTTGACACAAAGGGATTTAATGGCTATTAAAGGTAACCATCCTAATCTGTGATCTGTTTGCTTGTAATTAGTGTGTGTGTATAAAAGGTCAATGAGTTTCTGGACTCCTGACAGACCCTTGCATCTTTCATCCAGTGCTGCATTGACGTTTCTGGATTCTAATGCCGCGTACACACAACCGTTTTTCGGGATGTAAAAAATGACATTTTTAATCGGATTATTTCATTAATAAAATTGAAAAAATCCGTGAAAGTATTCAGCAAAATGGAATCGTCACCAACCCTTCCCCAAATCCCAAACCAAATACCCACATAAATCCGCCGCAACCACCAAAATTCATTCTAAAACCCATCTCCATCAATGCCACCAAAAACATCATCAGGACTCTGCGTAACAGCACAGCAGCCAATGACATCGTTCTCACTAAACTGCTGAAAGAAAGTGCCGATATACTGGCACCAGCTATCACGCAGCTCATAAACCAATCATTCAAGGAGGGCACTGTGCCCACCTTGCTGAAACAAGGTACAATAAAACCAATCCTAAAAAGACCTACCCTTGACCCCAAAGACCCAAACAACCGGAGGCCCATAACAGGTCTAAATGTTTTCTCAAAGGTAACGGAGAAATAAGTTGTACAACAGCTGCAACTGCATTTAGACACCCATAAATTCCTTGACCCGTTTCAATCAGGCTTCCGTCCGGGTCACGGAACAGAAACGGCGCTGCTCAAAATATGGGATGACGCTCTAGAGGCTGCAGACGAAGGAGAATCTTGTCTCCTGATCCTGCTGGACCTAAGCACGGCTTTCGACACGGTAGACCACAGACTACTAATAGCTAGGCTAGTTGAAGTGGCCGGTGATTTACCCTGGTTCTCCTCCTTTTTGGAAAACCGATCACAAACAGTGAAACTGGGATCTTTCACTTCTGGAAAACGTACAGTATCATGCAGGGTCCCTCAGGGATCTCCCTTGTCACCCGTATTGTTCAATATCTATCTCCGCCCTCTTTTTGAAATCGTCAGTAACCAGAAGCTACTTTACCACTCCTATGCAGACGACACTCAACTGTATTTCCGCATCTGCAACAAAAAGGATCATTCTCTTGAACTAGAGAAATCCCCCTCTTTAATAGATAACTGGATGACATCCAGTTATTTTAAACTCAACGGTTCAAAAACAGAACTTCTCCTGTTTCACGCCAACCGAAAAAGTCACCCTGCGTCAACTTGGACACCCCCGCCCATTCTGGGGAAAACTATCACCCTTAGCACCAAAGTCAAAAGTCTCTGAGTCATTTTCGACTCCTACATGACAATGGATGCACAAATAGTGTCAGTAGTCAGCGGATCCCACCATCTGCTGCGCCTACTACGCAGACTCACCCCCTACATCCCGAAAGAGGACATTGCAGTCGTGGTGGGAACAATCATCAATTCCAGATTCGACTATGCAAATGCCCATTATCTGGGACTCCCCAAATACCAAACCACTCGTCTGCAAGTCGTTCAAAATACGGCTGCTCGATTAGTGACTGGCAAAAAACCATGGGAATCAATCTCACCTTCGCTGAGAGCCCTTCATTGGCTGCCAGTAAAAGACAGAATCACTTTCAAGGCACTTTGCCTAACGCATAAGTGTATTCACGGAAATGCCCCCCAATATCAATGCAAAAAAATAAAAGCCCATAACCCAAATCGCATCCTGCGATCCACAAATAAAAACCTACTCCAAATACCCAAAGCCAGATACAAGTCCAAAGGAGATTGAAGATTTGCAGTCCAGGGACCTCGGCTGTGGAATGCGTTACCAACTACCATCCGACTGGAGTCGGACCACTTCACTTGGCCTTCAGGAGAAAGATTAAAACCCATCTCTTCTGAGGTCAAGGGGTTCCTTACCCTTGGAATGGAAACAGCGCCCAGAGGTGATTCAGTTCGAATGTGTTGCGCTTTATACGTTTTTCACTCACTCAATGGTCTAGAAAAAACAAAGTTTTTTTCAACCCGATTGTTAACCCGGCCTTGCCTACACACGATCGTGAAAACAAAATGCTCTAGCAAAGCGCGGTGACGTACAACACGTACGACGGCACTATAAAGGGGAAGTTCCATTCGGATGGCGCCACCCTTGGGGCTGCTTTTGCTGATTTCATGTTAGTAAAATACAATTCGCGCTTTTCAGTCTGTTACAGCGTGATGAATGTGCTTACTCCATTACGAACGCTAGTTTTACCAGAACGAGCGCTTCCATCTCATAACTTGCTTCTGAGCATGCGCAAATTTTTCACGTCGTTAAAGCCTACACACGACCATTTTTTACGACGTTAAAAACGACAACGTTAAAAACGACGTGAAAAATTAGAGCTGTTCTAAATTTTTAATGGTCATTTTTTACATCGTGAAAAATGCTTTGGAGCCCACACACGATTGTTTTTAATGACATAAAAAAAACTTAATTTTTTACAACCCGAAAAATGGTCATGTGTACGCGGCATCAGTCATGCGGAAAGCAAAATAATTGTTAAAGGGTCTGCACGAAAAGGTAGCTGAAGTGTATAAAACAGGAAAGGAATATAAAAAGATATCCAAGGAAGTGAGAATGACAATCAGCAGTGTTCAAACTCTAATCAAGAAGTGGAAAATTAGGGGTTCTGTTGAAACCAAACCACAGTCAGTTAACTAAACTTTCAGCCACAACTGCCAGGAAAATTTTTGGGATGCAAACAAAAACCCACAAATAACTTCAGGTGACATACAGGACTCTCTGAAAACATGTGGTGCAACTGTTTCAAGATGCACAATAAGGCAGCACTTAAAGAAAGATGGGCTGCATATTTGAGTTGCCAGACGAAGGCCTATACTAAGCAAATGCCACAAAGTATCCTACTTACAATATGCCAAACAGCACAGAGACAAGAGTCAAATCTTCTGGCACAAAGTCATTTGGAGTGATGAGACCAAAATTTAGCTTTTTGCCCACAACCATAAATGCTACATTTGGACTACATGCCTACGATGAAAGGGACACCATTCCTACTGTGAAACACGGAGGTGGATCGCTGATGTTTTGGGGATGTGTGAGCTACAAAAGGCACAGACAATTTGGTCAAAATTTATGTCAAGATAAATGCAGTATGTTATCAAAAAATACTGGAGGAACATTTGCATTCATCAGCCATGAAGCTGTTCATGTGACGTACGTGGGCATTCCAACATGACAATGATCCAAAACACACCTGTCATTGGCTACAGCAGAATAAAGTGAAGGTTCTGGAGTGGCCATCTCAGTCTCCTGACCTCAATATCATTGAGCCACTCCGGAGAGATCTCAAACATGCAGTTCATGTAAGACAGCCCAAGAATTTACAGGAACTGAAGGCTTTTTGCCAAGAGGAATTTATCAGCTTTACCATCTGAGAAGATAACGAACCTCATCCACAAATACCACAATAGACTTCAAGCTGTTATTGATGTTAAAGGGGGCAATACACTGTATTAAGAACTGGGGTATGTACATTTTTGATCAGGGTCATTTAGCTAGTTTCTGTTGTCATTATGATTTAAAAAGAGCAAACACAGTTGATTGATAATAAATGGACTTCAGCCAAACACTAACCATGAGTGGAAGAAAAGTTTTTGTGTTATTCATATTCTCTGAAAAATGACCAAGAAATCATAAATTCTGCCAGGGTATGTAAACTTATGATCACAACTGAAGTTCTACTTTAAGTCTCCCCAGGGTAGCCAATAAGGAATGGTTAGGTTAGGCACTCAGCTTTAAAACAACTGAAAAACAGTGACAGTCCAGTGACATTCATAGGGAGAGGTACAATGTAATACGCAGTTGCAATTAAACAAAATATTTTAGGAGAGACCCGTGAAAGTTGCCATTGCTGACATAAAAAGAAACGTGACTTTTTTTGACCCTTTCCTTCAATTGTTTCTAAAGCACTAGGTAAGAATGCTTCTATTCACAAGGCACTGAGTAATAACTATGCCTTGCTAGAGTAGGAACAGATTTGCAGTAAGAAAAGCCAGAACTTGTCATCTCACAACAAGGCTGCTACCATTTTCCTAGGAAGGTCAGCAAGGCACCTTCCAAATTTCTCTCATGGTGTATTTTCTTTGAAAAAAGTAGTACGTAAATCAAAGTCTGTACATCTAAAACAAGTATCTGAGGGTTGTGTAATGAGCTCACTAGGGACTCCTTAGTGCCACAGGTCTCTTTGAAAAGAGCTTGTCCAATCCTCCAAGGTCTATGTTAGGGGGTTTCCCTAGACAGAGTCCATGGAAGAGCAGAGAGTGCCCTATATTACACAGTAGCCAGTCACTGAAGTTATTCCTGAGAAAACTTTCACACTATGCATTTGCATTAGAACCTTTGTGCTTAAACTCTTGTTTAAAAATGAGGTTAGATGTGCAACCATAGGGGCATGCAAACAAAGTGCAAGTGAGTAAGTGCTATTTATACACAAAAATCGAGAAACAATTCAATTCAATTCAATAAACAAAAACAATGTCTATTTCAAAGCCAGCTATGAGAGCTAGACTGCAATCATAAAGACAAAGGAGCAGATCTTCATCCTATGCTTCCACACGGCAGATGAAAACAGTAGGTATACAAAGGGGGCGCTTACCGAATCTGTTGGATCCCTATCACAGAAATCATGCAAGCTCAACACACATGACCGTTTATTTTGAATGCTGGGTGACTGACATCATGAAACTTTCAGCAAAAAAGTTCAAAACAAACATGCAAATAAACAACCAGTCGTGGCTCGAGCCAGCTAGCTGTGGCTTGGTGACAGCAGGTTCTCTAGCTCCGCCCGACGCTGCGTTTCTCTGTATGTGGCGTCTACTGGGAAGGGAGGCTAGAACCAGACGTCACACACCATGCTATAAATAAACATCTACAGGACAGTGACACCGGAACCCTGACAGAACTCACTTGTCCCTAGGTCACCAGTGTATAGGACTCCAATCCTGTCAGCACATATAAGAACAACTTTGGAGCACATATGCCGATGGATTGTGTCCTTCAATTCATAAGACATACCGTGGGACATAAATAAAAGACAACATACCAATACATGATTCAAAATTATACATAATTAAAAAAATAATTATATAAAAAACATTTTAAATAAATTAATTTAAAAGAAATTAAGATGGAACCAAACAGTAGGCCTACTGATTAAAGGGGAACCCTCCCCTGATATAAATATGTGCCTGGAGTGAGGGTGGATAAATGTGTAGATTATATTGGGTCAAAAACTTTAACTATTGTTTATGTAGCAGTTAATGTCCCACTCAATGTTAAGGGCCCAAGGGGCTGTGACACTGCATATCGAAAATCCATTGCGTTTCATGATGTTATATGTGGCGTTTCAGATCATTTCCTCTCCAATGTGGAATATATCTCTCAATACCTATGACTTCCAATAGTGATGGATCCCGATCATGATATTGGCGGAAATGCCACGAAACGCTGTGGCCAATGAACCCTCTGCGATTATTGGAGAGATGTTCTCCTATCCTAACTTTTAACGCACGGGTGGTCCTCCCAATGTATTGGAAGCCACAGGGACAACACAACAAATAAATTACCCCTATGGTGCCACAGGTGATGAAATCTGATATGGAGTATTCTTTGGAGGTAGTATGTGAGGTAAAAGTTGAAGTTCTGATAGTTCTGGATGATGAGCATACCTTGCATTTTTTGCAAGGGAAGAAGCCCTTTACTGCCCAAACAGTTGAATTTTAGGAGGGGGATCAACAACACTGGGTTCCCCCAGGTCTTTAAGGTTTTGATTTCTTCTGAATAGAAGTGGACATTGTTTTTGTTTTTTATTGAATTGAATTTTATTGTTTCTAGATTTTTGAGTATAATTAGCACTTACTCACTTTGTTTGCATAAGCCTAAATGTAACCTCATTTTTAAAGTGGAGGTTCACCCAGAAAATCAATTTTTAACATTACATTCAGCCGAGTTGTCCTAATGACAATCGGCTGTTTTTTTTTTTTCCCACGTACATACCTTATTTTCATTGCCGATTCCGGGTATGCCTTCTGTGGGACTGGGTGTTCCTATCTGATTGACAGGCTTCCGACCGTCGCGTACTACGCGTCACGAGTTGCCGAAAGAAGCCGAACATCGGTGCGCAGGCGCTGTATAGATCCGCACCAACGTTCAGCTTCTTTCGGCAACTCGTGACGCATAGTATGCGACGGTCGGAAGCCTGTCAATCAGATAGGAACGCCCAGTCCCGGAGAAGACATACCCGAAAGGGGCGGTGAAATAAGGTATGTACGGGAAAAAAAAAAAACAACAGCCAATTTAATTAGGACAACTCGGCTGAATGTAATGTTAAAAATAGATTTTTGGATGAACCCCCGCTTTAAACATTTATTTTTAGCTGATTATTCCAGTTACACCGTAGTTGCAGCACCGTCATTTCATTTTATACAGTTTTGCAGTTTTTTTCTTTTATCCTTTTGCACTCATTTGCATCTACTTGCACATTTGCACATTGGGGGTAGCGCGGATTGACCACGCCATACATTACTACTTAAACCCCTGACAGCCCTACATAGCCTTCTATACAGGCCACCAATCACATCGTCATGCATTTCGGGACATATATCCTCTGCTAATCTAGGGTAGGCCTCCAGATTTCTACTCATCCCTATGTGGCTGCAGAGTGGGAACACATTAACCACTTGATGCCCCAGGAGATTTATCCCTCCCCCTTCATGAACAGGCCATTTGCACTGCGTTACTTTAACTAATGAATTGTGTGGTCATGCAGTGTTGTATCATTTTTTTTTACACAAATAGAGCTTTCCTTTTGGTGGTATTTGATCACCACTGGATTTTTTTATTTTTGCGCTATAACTGAAAAAAAAAAAAATTTGAAAGAAAACACCAGAACTTGTTATCTAACAACCAGGCTGCTACCATTTTCCAGGAAGGTCAGCAAGAAAACTCCAATATTTTTTACTTTCTGCTATAAAGCATATCCATTAAAAAAAATGTAAAAAAAATGAATTTCTTCATAAATGTGGTCCAATATGTATTCTGCTACATATTTTTGGTAATAATTAGCATATATTGATTGGCAAAAGTTATTGCATCTACAAACTATGGTATGTATATACTGGAATATTTTTATTTATTTTTATACTAGTAATGGCTGCAATCGGTAACCTATAGCAGGACTGAGATAGTATGGTGACAATCTGACACTAATTAACCAGTGACTCTAATACAGTGATCAGTGCAAAAAATATACACTGTCACTGTACTAATGACACTGGCTGGGAAGGGGTTAAACATCAAAGGGAAACATTTGTAGGGAATCAAAAAACAGCACATCCCTGCTGACTGTACAGAGCTCTGTATTGTTTACATTGACAGAGCTGTGTCGTGTCTTCTTCCTCGCTGATCAGTGGGTGATCGGCTTGTGCTGTGACTAATCACAGCACAGCCAGTGTGCCAGCGGTGCATCCCCCCTACCTCTAAGTGCCAGATCACTTACTAGATATGTGATCCGGCATAGGAGAGCCACTCTGTCACCATACTCCTATGTGAGGCGGTCGGCAAACGGTTAAAGGTTTCCTTGCATGTGACCTCAAAAGAGAATTAGTTTCATTAAATAAACTTGACACCACTTAAGACCCCGACCAATATGCAGGTTAAGGACCTTGCCCATTTTTGCGATTCGGCACTGCGTCGCTTTAACTGACAATTACGCAGTCCTGCGACATGGCTATAAAAAAAATTGGCGTCCTTTTTGCTATAATAAATATCCCCAAAAAAGTTTAGGCCGATACGTATTCTTCTACCTATTTTTGGTAAAAAATCGATTGGTTTGCGCAAAATTTATAGCGTTTATAAAATAGGGGATTATTTTTATGGCATTTTTATTAATAATTTTTTTTTTACTACTAATGGCGGCGATCATCGATTTTTTTCATGACTGCGACATTATGGCGGACACATCGGACACTTTTGACACATTTTTGGTACCATTGTCATTTTCACAGCGAAAAGTTCTATAAAAATGCGTTGATTACTGTGAAAATGACAATGGTAGTGAAGGGGTTAACTATTAGGGGGCACTGTAGGGGTTAAGTGTGACCTCATGTGTGTTTCTAACTGTAGGGGGCGGGGCTGGACGTGTGACGTCAGTGATCGTCGTTCCCTATATCAGGGAACAGACGATCACTGACATTGCCACACAGAAGAACAGGGAAGGTGTGTTTACACTCACCTCTCCCCGTTCTTCAGTTCCTGTGACCGATCGCGGGACACTGGCGGCGATCGGGTCCACGGGTCCCGCGGTCACAGAGCTTCGGACCAGGTGCGCGCTCGCGACCTACAGCTGGGCTCTTAACCTCCCTGGCGGTATGATTCTTTCAGAAAAAACATGCTGAAAGCAGTACCATTATTTGCAAGGAAATTTGGCGTTTTATATTGTAGGTCTGTAATTTTTAGAAATAACTCACTTAAATCTGACCAAACAAGATTCTAATAGGCATCCCGGGTATGACATTTTTTTAAAAACAAAATGATAAATTATAATATAATAAATAATTATAAATACTTATAACAAATAATAATATAATTATAATATAAATTATTCAATAATGTAATCAAATCAAAATCACTGAAATTTGCTCAGTTGCAGAATTGTTGCTGTCATTTTTTTTTATTTTTTTATGACGAATTTCCCCACAAATCGCTATCGCACAATTCTTCAAGTGATTATAATTTATTATCGCTGTTTTTTAGCTGATCTAAAACTATTTTTGACATAAAGGGACACTTTTGGTTGCTATGGACAATCTACAGTTTGCAGGGAGAAAGAAACGTTTTTATTATATAAAATGACATGCATGACACAGGACAGACCACTAGGGACAAGGGGGGTGTGTTTTTTTTACATACAGTACTGTAATCTATAAGATTACAGTATACTGTATGTAAAGTGTTTGTTTACTTTTTTGAATTTGGCGCCGTTCTCCGTCCCCGTGCGTCGTAACGTCGCAGGGAACGGAGATCGGCGTCACACAGAGGCACTGTGTGAATCGAGCGAGGTCCCGCTCGCTCACACAGCGCGATGGCATCGCTGGATCCAGGGACAAGGTAAGTAAACCATGCCTGTGGATCTAGCGAGGCAAGCCCGAGTCTGACTCGGGGTTACCGCTCGCAGCAGGAAAATCTAACCCCGAGTCAGACTCGGGAATACCGCCAGGCAGGTTAAAGGGGACGTATATATACGTCACTGTGCCTAGCCGTGTCATTCTGCCGACGTATATCGTCGTGCGGCGGTCCTTAAGTGGTTAAATAGCAGAAATAACAGAAAAATAATATACAGACATAAGCGCAAATGTTTTACTGGATATAACCATTTTGTTTAGTAGTTCCAATGACTGATGTCTATTTAAAATAAAAAAATTGTACTGTTGTGGTCTCCCTTAGGTAAATGTCAACAACCATGCAGAAATGGAGGCAAATGTAGTGGAAAGAATAAATGCAAATGTTCTAAGGGCTACCAGGGAGATTTGTGCTCAAAGCGTAAGTATATATTCCTAATTACTTAATGTTTATTCTTAAACACATTGCTTTAAATTGTATTTGAATAATATTATTGTTTTTTTTAAGGGTTATTGAGGAGTTTTTTTACCTCAGGCAGGACAAGAAGCACACATGTTCTTCCTGTATTTGCATGGGTTTCCTCTGAGTACTCCAGTTTCTTCCAACACCCAAAGACATGCTGGTAGATTATTTGGATCAAATCTAAATTGGCTGTAGTATGTGTATGCATGCATGTGAAATAGGGGCTTAGATTGTCAACTCCTTGGGCCAGATCCACAGTGAGAGTACGCCGGCGTACTTTCAAAGTTCCCACGTCGTATCTTTAGTTTGAATCCTCAAACCAAGATACAACGGCATCTGGGTTCGATCCGACAGACGTACGGCTTCATACGCCTTCGGATCGTAGATGCAATACTTCGGCGTCCGCTTGGTGGAGTTCGCGTCGTTTTCCGCGTCGGGTATGCAAATTAGCTATTTCCGACAATCCACGAACGTAGGCGCGGCCGTCGCATTCTCTTACGTCGTCTCTAGTAGGTTTTTTGCAGCGTATAGTTAAAGCTGCTTTTTTGCGGCGTATAGTTAGATTTGCAATGTTAAGTATGGCCATCGTTCCCGCGTCGAAATTTGAATTTTTTCTTTTTTTTGCGTAAGTCGTCCGTGAATCGGGATGGACGTAAGTCACGTCTAAGTTTAAAAAATGACGTCCTTGCGACGTCATTTCGCGCAATGCACGGTGGGAAATTTCGAAACGGAGCATGCGCAGTTCATTCGGCGCAGGGACGCACTTCATTTAAATGAAACACGCCCCCTAATCGCCGATTTGAATTCCGCCGCCAGAAATACACTACGTCGCCGTAGCTTACGGCGCAAAATCTTTGAGGATTTGAAAGAACGCCAGGTAAGGTACGGCGGCGTAGCGTATCTCTGATACGCTGCGAGGGTGCAGATCTATGTGGATCTGCCCCCTTGAGTGCAGCAAGTAGCGGGAAGTCCACATAAAATTAACAAGGATGATTTTGAGTGATGTCAATCTGAGACTCCACTTGTATTGTGTCTGTTAACCTTCATATTCAGACATAATAGTATCACTAAGGCCGGGTACTAACAAGCAAACATGTACGATGAAACCGGTCCGTCGGACTGTTTTCACCGTACATGTCTGCCCGAGGGCTTCTGTACGATGGCTGTACTAACCATCGTACAGAAGTCCGCGCGTAAACAATACGCGGGGCGTGGCCGCGTCGTCGCCGCGACGATGACGCGGCGATGACGCGGCGACGTGGGCGGGCCTGCCATTTAAATGCTTCCACACATGCGTCAAACTCATTCGACGCATGCGAGGGACGGCGGGCGCTCGGACATGTACGATAGGTCTGTACTGACGACCGTACATGTCCGAGCGGGCAGGATTCCAGCGGACGGTTTTAAAACACGTCCAGGAATATTTGTCTGCTGGGAAAAGGCCCGGCGGGCAAATGTTTGCTGGAAATCTGCCCGCTCGCGCCTACACACGACCAAACATGTATGCTGAAACTGGTCCGCAGACCAGTTTCAGCATACATGTTTGGTCGTGTGTACGGGGCCTTACTTGCAACTGGACAAATATTTGTTTACTCTACATACAGGTCATTCTCAAAAAATTAGCATATTGTGATAAAGTTCATTATTTTCTGTAATGTACTGATAAACATTAGACTTTCATATATTTTAGATTCATTACACACAGCTGAAGTAGTTCAATCCTTTTTATTGTTTTAATATTGATGATTTTGGCATACAGCTCATGAAAACCCCAAATTCCTATCTCAAAAAATTAGCATATCATGAAAAGGTTCTCTAAACGAGCTCTTAACCTAATCATCTGAATCAACTAATTAACTCTAAACACCTGCAAAAGATTCCTGAGGCTTTTAAAAACTCCCAGCCTGGTTCATTACTCCAAACCGCAATCATGGGTAAGACTGCCGACCTGACTGCTGTCCAGAAGGCCATCATTGACACCCTCAAGCAAGAGGGTAAGACACAGAAAGAAATTTCTGAACGAATAGGCTGTTCCCAGAGTGCTGTATCAAGGCACCTCAGTGGGAAGTCTGTGGGAAGGAAAAAGTGTGGCAGAAAACGCTGCACAATGAGAAGAGGTGACCGGACCCTGAGGAAGATTGTGGAGAAGGACCGATTCCAGACCTTGGGGGACCTGCGGAAGCAGTGGACTGAGTCTGGAGTAGAAACATCCAGAGCCACCGTGTACAGGCGTGTGCAGGAAATGGGCTACAGGTGCCGCATTTCCCAGGTCAAGCCACTTTTGAACCAGAAACAATACTGGACTGTTGCTCAGTGGTCCAAAGTACTTTTTTCGGATGAAAGCAAATTTTGCATGTCATTCGGTAATCAAGGTGCCAGAGTCTGGAGGAAAACTGGGGAGAGGGAAATGCCAAAATGCCTGAAGTCCAGTGTCAAGTACCCACAGTCAGTGATGATCTGGGGTGCCATGTCAGCTGCTGGTGTTGGTCCACTGTGTTTTATCAAGGGCAGGGTGAATGCAGCTAGCTATCATGAGATTTTGGAGCACTTCATGCTTCCATCTGCTGAAAAGCTTTATGGAGATGAAGATTTCATTTTTCAGCACGAACTGGCACCTGCTCACAGTGCCAAAACCACTGGTAAATGGTTTACTGACCATGGTATTACTGTGCTCAATTGGCCTGCCAACTCTCCTGACCTGAACCCCATAGAGAATCTGTGGGATATTGGGAAGAGAAAGTTGAGAGACGCAAGACCCAACACTCTGGATGAGCTTAAGGCCGCTACTGAAGCATCCTGGGCCTCCATAACACCTCAGCAGTGCCACAGGCTGATTGCCTCCATGCCACGCCGCATTGAAGCAGTCATTTCTGCAAAAGGATTCCCGACCAAGTATTGAGTGCATAACTGAACATAATTATTTGAAGGTTGACTTTTTTTTTATTAAAAACACTTTTCTTTTATTGGTCGGATGAAATATGCAAATTTTTTGAGATAGGAATTTTGGGTTTTCATGAGCTGTATGCCAAAATCATCAATATTAAAACAATAAAAAGGCTTGAACTACTTCAGTTGTGTGTAATGAATCTAAAATATATGAAAGTCTAATGTTTATCAGTACATTACAGAAAATAATGAACTTTATCACAATATGCTAATTGTTTGAGAATGACCTGTAATATATGCTCCAGCTGGATTGACACCACTGTTTGGCTTTGCAATGGCTGCAGTAGTTGGGTATAAATGAGAAGTGAAGATACATTATATGGTCAAAGGGTTGTGGACATCCCAAAAAATTGTGTTTCCAGTGAAGAGTACTGGGAATGCTTCTCCATAAAAACACATTTTATATGATTGTGTAATTCCAAACATATTGCAACAGATTGAAGAAGGTTATTTTATGATCAAGCTTGACTGTGCTCCATGCCTAAAGCCAGCTACATAAAAACATGATTTGATGAGTTTGATGTGGGGAAACATGAGTAGCCTGCAAAGAGCCCAGATCTTAACCTTAGACCACCTTTGGGAATAATTGGAACACCAGTTGTGAGCCATGTCCTCTCATCCAACATCAGCACCTGTCTTCACAAATGCGTTTGTGGCTAAATAGGAACAATTCCAATAGACATATTCCAAAATCTTGTGAAAAGCCTTTCTAAAAGATTGGAGACTGTTAAAGCCCCAAAGGAGAGGCCGTTTCTATTATTGTTCATGGTTTTGGAATAGTGTTGAGCGGAATACGCCAAATTCGATTTTGCGATATATCACGAATATATAGCCGAATATTCGTGAAATATTCGCTAAAATCGAATATTCGTGATATTTAAAAAAAAAAAAAATAATTGCGAAATTTCGCTAATGCGAATTTATTGCGAACATTTTGCGAATTTTTTTTTTCTGATTGGCTCTGATGCAAAAGAAGGGCGGAGAAAGTATTCTCGAATATTCGGAAGTCGAATATTCGGAATATTTTATCAAAAAAAAAAATGTTGTGAAATATTTTGACAACTGTGGTAGGAGAACTCTGATTGGCTCTGATGCAAAAGAAGGGTGGAGAAAGTATTTGCGAATATTCGGAAATCGAATATTCGCGAATACTTTCTCCGCCCTTCTCCGACATTTTTTTTTTGATAAAATATTCAGAATATTCGATTTCCGAATATTCGAGAATACTTTCTCCGCCCTTCTTTTGCATCAGAGCCAATCAGAAAAAAAAAATTCGCAAAATGTTCGCAATAAATTCGCATTAGCGAAATTTCGCAATTTTTTTTTTTATATTCGGAATAGCGAATATTGGCCGCGAAATTCGAGATATTCACGAATACTCGAATATGCCATATTCGAGCCGAATATTCGCAATACGAATATTCGTGAGCAACACTATTTTGGAATAGGATGTTCAACAAGCTCATATAGGTGTGATTATCAGGCGTCTAAAATGTTTATCCATATAGTGAATCACACCAAAAGCAGTACACACTTTAATTAACTCAGCAATGTCCCCTTAAAGTTAATGTAGTTATTTTGCATGGAGTTGGTCATTGAGTAAAAATCACTTAAACCAATGGCTTAGATTACAATATATGTGTGCCTTAAACATGCTTAAGTCGTGATTGCAAACATACAATATATGCTGTATAGATTTGACCATTTATAGATTTTACCATTTTGATATTAACAATTTGTTGAACTGGTCCTGCAAAATCGCACAGCTTTTCAAACCTGTTTTAAGATATTACCAACATTGTGTGTGTTCTGGATTTCCTCTCACTAACATGTATTACATTATAGACTAAACTAAGGGCCAGATTCACGTACCTGCGGCGCAGCGTAACGTAACCCATTTACGTTACACCGCAGCAAGTTTTCAGTATAAGTGCCCGATCCACAAAGCACTTACCTGGAAACTTGCGGCGGTGTATCGTAAACACGTCCGGCGCAAGGCGGCCCAATTCAAATGGGGCGGGTACCATTTAAATTAGGCGCGCTCCCGCGCCGGACGTACTGCGCATGCTCCGGTCGCAAGTTTCCCAACGTGCTTTGCGCAAAATTACGACGTGCCGACGTGTTGAGAATCGCGACGTGTGTAACGTACTTACGTCGGGAAAACAAAAAAATTCAAAAGCAACGCGGGAAAGACGGGCATACTTTAACATGGTGGAGTAATTTTACACCATGTTAATAGCAGCCCTATCTTTGCGACGGGAATCTAAAACTTGCGACGACGTAACGACGGGAAAAACCTTTGTGGATCGCCGTAACTGCTAATTTGCATACCCGACGCTGGTTTAAGACGCAAACTCCCCCCAGCGGCGGCCGCGGTACTGCATCCTAAGATCCGACAGTGTAAAACAATTACACCTGTCGGATCTTAGGGCTATCTATGCGTAACTGATTCTATGAATCAGTCGCATAGATACTCTGAGAGATACGACGGAGTATCTGAGATACTCCGTCGTATCTCTTTTGTGAATCTGGCCCATAGTATCTAGATTTTCTAGGTACTTAGGTGAGGCATAAGGACATATTGGATATCATCAATTGCAGAGGACTTTACTCAAGCTTTAAAGCCTTTGTTTTGGGTAACATGGAGAATGGTTTATCTGTTAAAGCGGAGTCCTGCCTGAAAATTATTTTTTTTTTAAAGTCAGCAGCTACAAATACTCTGACTTTTAATATAAGGACACTTACCTGTCTAGGGAGTCCGCAATGTCCTCACCCGAAGCCAACCTGTCCCTCGGCTCCGGGTGCAAGCGCCGACATCCTTACTATCCTTGCCCAATCTGATTGGTCCCTGCTGTCTTCTGGGACATGTGTGTCTCCCAGAAGACAACGGGGGAGGAAGGAGGAGGGGCTGGACATTGCGTAGTTCTCCGCAAAAAGTGCAGCGATCTATGTGCAGAGGTGGGAGCCGATACCTGGATTTGACAGGTTTCTGCTCCCACCTCCCCCCTGAAAGGTGCAAAATATGGCACCGGATGGGGGGAGGAATACGATCAAGTTCCATTTCTGGGTGGAACTCCACTTTAAGGAGATTTTAGTGGAAGATTTTAAATGCTGTTTGTTTCTCCAAAGCAGAGATCTCCTTTATCTTCCTGTACTGTCAGACACCTGCCAAATAGACAGAAAATGTGGTGATTTTCCAACACATCCTGTTTTGTCTGACACCCTTTATATAGGCAGGAAGTCAAATAGGACAGACAGCATTTAAACGTTTACAGCGGATCTAAGCTGTTTGCACTCTATCCAAACTTAAAAATAAAATCTAAACTGGAACGGACCTTCAAGATACCTATACTTCAGCAGGAAAGTCGGGTTTCCGACCTCCTATCTACTTTGAACTGTCAACAAGTGTAAATTGGCACATATAAAATCCATGGAATTTGTTTTTAGTGAGTATTTTTATTACTTTTGTGTATTGGATTGGAGCATACTTTGTTCTGAGTTGAGAGGTCACTGTATTGTAAAGTATTTGGAGGTTATTAATTTATGAGTTTAGCTGCCTCACTATGTTGCAACTAGATTCTGGATGAAAGAGTGTTATTTTTTTTATTAGCTGTTGTGAAATGTGTTTGGAAAAAATGATTATTCCACTGGATAGTTAACCAATATATAAGCATTTTTCTTACCTCTATAGCTGTGTGTGAACCCTCCTGTGGATCACATGGAACCTGCATTGAACCAAACAAATGCCAATGTAAGGAAGGATGGAATGGCAGATACTGTAATAAACGTAAGTTTTTACTATAATTTCTGAATCCTAAACTTCTGGGTGGGGGGGGGGGGGCGGGTTCCAGGGCTCTTTAATATAACACACACACGTTATATACAGTATATAATCCACAGCATTATTCACCTTTTTTATTTAGGATGCACCATTATTGTATGTTTCTACTGAGGCTGTGGTGCATAAATTAATTGGGGTATTAAACCCTAACTCAAATATTTTTTAGTATTGGATAGGGTGTACAAGGGCATGGTCCTTTGTTGTTAGACATGTGCGGTTCATTTTGTTCTGAATAAATATTCAGACAAATTTTCGATTATTATTATTTTTCATTATTCGGAGATTCGGATAGATCCAAATCCCCGAATTACAGTACAAACAAATTTTACCGAATTCTCTGAATAACAAAACGAAATTCGTCCAAATTACCAAAATTTTACTTTTGGAAGTGTAAACATATTGTTGAAATCAAAGACTGTGTGTGTTATTAGTTTACCATTTTGTGCCATTTCGAAATAATGCTGTTTTAGTTAAGTCAAAGGTGGTTTAAAGAGTCAATGTAATCATTTGATGAAGATTTTTCTTTTGTTTGTTCAGTTAAATTTAGCAAAATTAGTAAAATTGATAAAAAAAAAAACAACAGTAAAATATAAATATTTAAAAGCATTGACATTATTTTTTTCTCAGATGGCTAAAACTTTTGCACAGTATTGTACATAGTAAAATGATGAAAAAAAGATACTTTTATTAATAAGAACACTTCGCATATTTTGAATAAACGTATTGTTATGTCAAACAAGATCAATGTGTATACATATCAGATATTTGTTGACTCGGCTGCCGCATTCGAATCTAAAAAAAAACGATTTATGATTTTTCGATTCGACCGATTCAAAATTTATCAATTGGAGCGGTTTGAATTGAGAGAAAAAAAGTAAATTTGAAGAGCATTTAAAAATACATAGCACAAATTTCGAATACAAATCCCGAATACGAATTGAAGGAATCAACTGAATTTAACTAAACAAAATAACTAGATTAACAAATCTAAACGAAACAATTTTTTCATCATACACGTCTATTTGTTGCTCTGTCCACATTTTAAACATTTAAAATTTCCTCTTGGCTGTTTCATGGATATATCAAAACATTGGAAGTGAGGGGGAAATCTCTTGACGTCCTATCTATTTGATGGATGTCAGAAAGACATGAGGGGAAGGCAGACAACAGTATAAATATAAGAAGCTTGCATTGTTTCAATTGCTGGTTGCATGATGTGATCCAATGACCCTATTTATATTTGTGTATATATTTAAAATAAAATGAGAGAAAAAGGGGAATGGGTTATTTAAAGACTTATAAGGCTATGCATGTAATTGCCACCATCCCTTGAAATAGAATACAGGAATAAACCTCAAGATTGGGCATTTTAATGGCATTAAAAAAAAAAAGAAAAATGCTATTATTTAAAATATATTATTTCCATATAAATAGAATTAATAAAATGACTGTCCTCATTGTAAACATAGTATACAACAATGGGATCACATTACATAAACATGAATATAATTATGTAATATGATACCATTTTTGTATACTATGTTTACAATGAGGACAGTCCTTTTATTAATTCTATTTATATGGAAATAAATATATTTTTTAAATAATAAAATGTTGCATTTTTTTTAATTGCCTTTAAAATCCCAATATTGAGGTTTATTCCTATATTCAAAGGGGGGATGGGTTCCCCTTATTAGAGTTTGAGTGAATACGCTGTATACTCAAATACATATATAAAGTTGAACAGAAGAGGAAAAATAAAGAAAAGATAAAAATACATATTATATACAGAATGTATGCAATTCATGTATGCAATTTAAGCATGGAAGCTAGATATTGAAAGAAAAACCCAGAAGAGTAAAAGAAATAGGTGAAAGGGTATTAAGGGAGAAGGGAGCCACAGAGGAAGCCTAAAGGCAGATGTTTTTTTTATCTTAATGCCTTCTATGCATTAAGATAAAAAGCCTTCTTTGTGCAGCAGCCCCCCTAATACTTACCTGAGTCCCATCTCTATCCAGGGATGTCCACAAGTCCCTCAACTGTCCAGGAGTCTCCCTCCTGATTAGATGAGACACAGCAGTGGAAGCCAATGTCAAGTCAAAGTAATTTAGGCAATAAGGAGAGAGAATGGGGCAGGGCCGAACCACAGCTTTGTGTCTGAATGGACACACGGAGCTGTAGCTCGTCTCATTTGCCCCCATAGCAAGCTGCTTGCTGTGGGGGCATTCGACAGGAGGGAGGGGCCAGGAGCACTGAAGAGGGACTTGAGAAGAGGAGGATCTGGGCTGCTCTGTGCAAAACCATTACACAGGGCAGGTAAGTATAACATGTTTGTTATTTAAAAAACAAAACAAAAAAACAAGACTTTACAATCACTTTAAGAAGGCCACAGGGAGAGGGAGCATTTCCTTGCGTTCAAAGTTGTATAAAATGTGGGGAGTTGAAAGAGTTAAGCCATTGGTTGCCGGATTCTATCAGAATTTTATTGCTACCTGTGTTCTCATAAGGGGAGATTTCTCTTTCACTTCCTGTCTAGATGACAGGTGACAGACAGAACAGGAAGAGAAGTCACACAACAGCCACATGTTAACTTTCTTTGGTGTACCAATGGCAATTTGTACGTGTCCTTTTCAAACTAACAGAACTTCAGGAACCCATTTGTTGTTTGTTTTATGTTATGCTGCCTCTTGGTTGCCCTTTCCTTGACTTATGATGAGCTTCAGGGTTAGTAAGCATTCTATTTAATAGAAGATGCATTTTTACTTGTTTTCTTTTCATTTATGATTGAAAACAGAATGCAGTTTTCTCTATTTATAGAGTTCTAGCTGATGTTGGCTGTAGTTAGGTTGGCAGCACTTTTACCTTATCACTTTGTACTGAGTAATTGCAGTTTGTTTTATAAATCTCCCAAACAGTTAGGCCTTGTACACACGATCAGTCCAAACTGATGAAAATGGACTGATGGTCTGATGGACTGATGGACTGATGGTCTGATGTGCGTACACACCATCAGTTTAAAAACCGATCTAGTCCAACGCAGTGACGTAAAACACACGACGTGCTGAAAAAAACTAAGTTCAATGCTTCCAAGCATTCGTCGACTTGATTCTGAGCATGCGCGTGTTTTGAACCGATGCTTTTGCGTACTAACCATCGGTTTTGACCGATCGGTCAGCGGTCCATCAGTCCGATTTTAAAGTATGTTTTAAAACTTTGGTCTGAAGTACAAAAGACTGATGGGCCATACACACGGTCGGTTTGGACTGATGAAACTGAATTTCAGTCCATTTTCATCAGTTTGGACTGATCGTGTGTACAGGGCCTTAGTCTAGGTTCACATTTATGTGGCTGTGCTTGATGCGTTTTTCGGGCAAGTTTTTCAGTGCATTTTGTGTTTTTTAACCAGTGTTTTTGATGCGTTTTTGCATGCAGTTTTCATGCATAAAATGCTCTGCCCCCCCGCAGCACCTTGTTCCCATGTTAATGAGGACAAGGGCCTCTTCACGACAACCCTAGCCGGTGGTTGACGGGGTCTGCGGGCGGGGGGCTTATCGGAATCTGGATGCTCCCCTTTGTGAAGGGGGCCCCCAGATCCCATCCCCCCTATACGAATGGGTGTCGGGTACATCGAGAAGACAGAGCTATTAATAAAGGAATTGTCAAAAACCGGCTCTTGTGTTTTTATTACATTTCACTGCTTTTTTTGTGAATATGTAGGGGTACGATGTGCCCGATACCCATTCACAAAGGGGGGGCGGGATCTGGGGGCCCCCTTCTTAAAGGGGGCGTCCAGATTCCGATAAGCCCCCTGACCCCAAACCTTGACAACCACTGGCTATAGTTGTCGGGATAAAGCCCTTGTCCACATCAACATGGGGGCAAGGTGCTTTGGGGTGGGGGATGCAGAGCAAAGCACTGTGCCCTCCCTTTCCTGACCTGCTGGGCGGTATGCTCGGATAATGGTCTAGTATGGATTTTAGGGGGGACCCCATGCCATTTTATTTTACATTTTGGCATGGGGGTCCCCTCCAAATCCATACTAGACCTTAAGGGCCTGGTATGGACCTGGGGGGGGGGGGGCACACGCTGTTTTTTTCCGCAATTATTTTTGCTGGCAAATTATTATTTTTTTAGCTTTCAGCAAGGAACCCTGCTGTCAGCTGCTGACTCATCAGCTGTTAAGGACACGGCAGCGGGCTTCCTGGTCCCCTGCTTAGCAACCAGCTATATACAGTGGTAAAATAAGAACCGCAAACGGCAAAACACATCAAAATTGCATCACAAATGCAACACTTGCGTTTCTGGTGTGGTTCCACTGAAATCTATTTGTCCCCGGCTGCAAAACGCATAGATGTGAACTAGTACCATAGGAAACCATGTTAAATGGACTGTAGTGTGTTTCTGCAAACTGAAAAACACACTAAAAACACATAGGTGTGAACGTAGAGTTAGTACAGAAAGTACAAATAAGGGTACACATTTTCCTCATGCACTATTAAGCCAGTGGCAATTATGTTTCTTAAGAGTATCAGTTTACTTTAAAATACACCATGTACCGTATTTATCGGCGTATAACACGCACAGGCGTATAACAAGCACCCTAATTTTAAGAGGAAAGTTTCAGGGAAAAAAAACGTTCCACAGCCCCCTGCGTATAACACGCAGGCACAGTTTACCCTTTACTTTCATGGTAAAAAAGTGAGTGTTATACGCCAATAAATACAGTATATAAAACAAAATAAAGCTACTGGTATTATACATTTATGTTTTTTATCTGGTACATGATGTATTAATTTATCCTGAAACAGGTTATTGTATAATTGGTGGTAATGGAACCAAAAATACAGATATTGTTTTTGATCCTGCCCAATATCTTTAATTTAAGTAAATGTTGTGATTAATTGGTCATTGTGAACACAGCCAAAGTGGCAGCTTAGTGCACAGTCAATGTTTTCAGCAAAAAAGGCTGATTACCAAAATACCACTTTTATAGAAATTGTATTTAAAGCCAAGTATATTATTACTAATGTGTTATATTTTTTTTTATATCTGTAAGTTCCTGATGAAACACAGCACTAGAAAAACTGGGTTTTCATTATTTGCCAACCATAAACAAGAATGACTGGAATGCATGTATGTGTTTCTGTTTTACAACAGATGTTATAATCTGTTTTTTTGAAATAGATATTACATGTGAGTGCAATAGTAAGGAGGGACATGCTCACCTACTGTGAATAAGAAAAGATAAATCTAGTTTGGGGTATTGGGTGAACTACCATGGCTGTATTTTACCTCCATTTCTGCCCTACTTTCTGACAGGACAGATGAATTACTACACTCTTCATCCAACCAGCAGTGTAATCAAGATCAAGATGGACTTTCTATAGCAGTCTTTCTTAACCCTTTTTCCCCAAAGGAACCCTTGAAATATTTTTTAGTTCTTGAGGAACCCTGCTAAAACGAATTAATTGGTGGTCAATGGAAAAAACACCCCTTACATTAAAGGCCAATGGAAAGAACATCTAGCTTACTGTAGCAGGCAGTATTATCCCTTATGCCCCGTACACACGATCGGAATTTCTGATGGAAAAAGTCTGACTGACTTTTTCCATCGGAAATTCTGACTGTGTGTATGCCCCATCGGAGTTTTTACATCAGATATTCAGAAGAATTTCATCGGAGTTTAGATAGAGAACATGTTCTCTTTTACTCCGATGGAATTCCATCGGAATTCCGATATGAGTTTGGCCGGGCAAAAGCCTGATTGTGTGTACGGGGCATTACAGGCATCTGACAAGATCATTGGTGTCCTGCAGCTGGCTTTGCCAGGTGGTGTTGGCCCCAGGACTATGCAGGCATCATAAAATGGGAGGTTAATCAGCAACAACTTGAGTTGCCCTTAAAAACCTCTGGATAAACCCTAGGGTTCCACAGAACCCTGGTTGAGATTTGATGGCCTCTAGCTTGATTCCCTTTTTTCCCAAAAATTGTATTCGACCTTAAATAGTCAAACCTGATTGGTTGCAGGTGACAGCAACCATATTTTTCCATTATTCCAGTTTTCCCATTTTAAAAAGCTCACAAGTATAAATAGCCTACAAGGCGGAATTACAGATTCCTTCCTTTAGCAGATCACTATCCTTTGAAAGCAATTTTCGGTCAACTTGGGTAATGCATGATACAAAATACTTTTTTAGATTAAAAAGATATATTTAGCCAAATGCTATTCTAGTACTGCTGCCACTTTGTATATGTCTTGTTCTATCACACAGATCGTGTGATAAAGGCTCCCTTTCTGTGAAATGCCCATTTCCCAATGTCACTCAAAATATCCAAGAGTTAGGGTACTTTTACCTTTCAAAGTTCAGCATGACAGGAGCCAGACCACCACAGAAGTTTAAACTGGCATAGAAGTTTTGGCTACTGTCCAATGCAAGCTTTTAATCTGATGATGCTGGCAGATAATGATAGGTACTATTATAGAGTGTGACGGGACTTCAAACAGATCTGTGCTTATGCATTCATGCACTGTGCAGAACTGTTTACCAAATCTGTAAGTATGCTGAACAAACAGTGACATAGAGTAAGAGACATAATATACACACACAGCAATAGCTTAACAAGGGTTCTACTCTAAAAGAGCCAAAAAAGTAACTGTGCTGTAAAAAGTTTGATTTCAAGTGCTGGTGAAGACATTCCCAGAAGTAAGCTAGAAATCTTTAAGTGAAGGAGCAAGAGAAATTGTTTATAATGTTTAATTTCCATCTAATAAGCCAGATATATGTCTTTCTATTAGTAGCAACAGAAATTCTATATATTTTTTTTTATTTGCAATAATTCTTGTTTGCACCCCCTTGAACAAGGATGCTACAATAACCTAACAAGGCTTGGAGTAATGAATAGAAACCTACTGCCCCACTCACCTCCCTCACCTTGGAGCTATATTTACTGCATGGGCTACTGTATGGGGGATCAGATGAAAACGGACCGCCTGTCCGTTTTCATCCAATCCACCAGACGGTGGAAAATAGTGTTTCCTTGGATTCAGCGGATTGGATCGGATGTCAGCGGACATGTCACCGCTGACATCCGTTGCTCCATAGACCTGCATTGGGCATCCGTTCAGGTCCACCTAAAAAACTGAAAATGAGCCTTAGGAATCTCTAAATTTGTCACCATCAAAAACAGCAGAAATACATAGCAAATAGAAATATGCATACAGTTCAAGCAAGTTTTTTGTCCCATTGGTCAATGTCCTTGGGAGGACACTACTACCAGGTTTACAGTGGCCATTGATGTATGTACTCCAATAGCTCGTAGCAAGCAATAAAGTTGAGACAAACACTAACATCTGCATATGGAAACATTTTAAGTGACAGTCCAGACCTCAGTGCATGCCGAGGGTACTTCTCACTACACTGTCCTACGGCTGTTAAAGGGAGCTTCCAGATTCTGATAAACTCCCCGCCCACAGACCCTGACAACCACCGGCCAGGGTTGTCGGGAAGAGGCTCTTGTCCCCATTAACCTTAAAAGCACCCACCCCCCCATGCATGTTGAGGGCATGTGGCCTGGAATGGTTCAGGAGGGGGGACCCTCGCTCGTCCCCTCCCCATCCTGACCTGCCAGGCTGTATGCTCAGGTAAGGGTCTGATATGGATTTTGGGGGAACCCGTGACAATTTTTTTTTACATTTTGGCATGGAGTTTACCTTCAAAATCCAAAACCTGAAGGGCCTGGTATGGATTGGGGGAGACCCCACGCCATTTTTTCATACATTTTTCATCTATATTGCCGAGACCCGGAAAACTACTAAGTTTAAATTACATTTTTTTCTTTAGAAATGTCATTATTGCTGCGGCATGTTCTATACATCGCACATATGCGCCACTTTACAGGTCTGATATTTTTTATTATTTTTATTTCAGGTTTTTAAGTTAACAGTACATAACAGAGCCTATTGGGCATACCCAAGCTCAATTGCATAGCAAAAAAAAAGAAGAAATAAACAGAAGCACAATAAAATCACAATTAAAACAACCTAGCTAAAATTAAGGCACTCTAAACTATCAAAAAATTGGTATGCTTTAACCGCCCGCGCAGGCGGAAATATTAGTATTCTTATTGACCACTTTCCCTCTCAAACATCCTACAGAGATAAACTCGTGAATTCATGAAAATATGCACTCTGCCATATCTTATGTGTCAGGAAAGACTCCCTCTAATGAAGCATAAATGTAGAGTTGTACAACAATACACACCATTAATTGCTTATCCAAGTGTTACCAGGCACGATATTTAAAGGAATATTACATTTTTATTGTTTCACTTAAAGCATCATTAAAATACCTGCTCCTGAAAAAAATTATAATTTTAAAAACGTTTTCTTGCATTGATACATGTCCCTTATGGCAGTACCCGGGTCCCCATAAACCTTTTACGGCAATAACTTCCATACAAGCCTTTAAAATTAGGTCTTTTGATTTTTCATGTCTGTGTCCCATAGACTTTAACAGGGTTTGCATGTTCGCTGGAACTTTTTGCCTATTCGAGGTGCTCTGGTGTGAACCGAACCTGGGGGTGTTCGGACCACCCTTATTATAATATTTCTAAAGTATAATTTGTTATTAGAGATATTAAAATATATTTGCAGTTTGTTGTACACAATGAAAAATGTTACCTCTTTTATGCTGGCCTTTTTCAAATACTAAATCTACAGCCGTAGCCAAAAGATTTAAGAATGACACAAATATTCATTTTCACAAAGTCTGCTGCTTCAATGTTTTTAGATATTTTTGTCAGATGTTACTGTGTTATACTAAAGTATAATTGCAAGCATTTCATAAGTGTCAACGGCTTTTATTGACAATTACATTACGTTTATGCAAAGAGTCAATATTTGCAATGTTGACCCTTCTTTTTCAATACCTTTGCAATTCGCCCTGGCATGCTGTCAATCAACTTCTGGGCCACATCCTGACTGATGGCAGCCCATTCTTGCATACTCAAATGCTTGGAGTTAGTCAGAATTTTTATTTTATTTTTTGTTCACCCACCTCTCAACCGCAAGTTCTAAGTGGGATTAAGGTCTGGAGAGTTTCCTGGCTTTGGACCTAAAATGTTGACGTTTTGTTCACCAAGCCACTTAGTTATCACTTTTTCTTTATGGCAAGGTGTGCCATCATTCTGGAAAAGGCATTGTTCATCCCCAAACTTTTCTTGGATGGTTGGGAGAAGTTCATCTCGGAGGAAGTTTTTGTACCATTCTGTATTCATGGCTGTGAGCGAGCCCACTCCCTTGGCTGAGAAGCAATCCCCACACATGAATTGTCTCAGGATGCTTTACTGTTGGCATGACACAAGACTGATGGTAGCTCTCACCTTTTCTTCTCCGGACAAGGTTTTTTCCAGATGCCCCAAACAATCAGAAAGTGTATTCATCAGAGAAAATTAATCAGTCCTCAGTAGTCCAATCCCTGTACCTTTGGCAGAATATCAGTCTGTCCCTGAAGTTTTTCCTGGAGAGAAGTGGCTTCTTGGCTGCCCTTTGGCTTCTTGACACCATGCCATCCTCCAAAAGTCTTTGCCTCACTGTGCGTGCAGATGCACTCAACCCTGTTTTTATGGGAATAAGTTAATTTTAATGGCAAAGAGGGACTTTGCAATTGCAATTCATATGATAACTCTTCATAACAATCTGGAGTATATGCACATTCCATCATAACAACTGAGGCAGCAGGGGGTTTTCTTGAAATGGTAGAAAAATCTGTATTGATCTGTGGTTTGTGACATTGGGCCATAACAGCAACATTTAAATGATAAGGTTCTTTTCAACATATGTTTCTTGCAAAGGTATGCGGAGCATTGTATTTATCTTCTACCAAATACTGCACATGTAAACAGGATGAAAAATGTCTGTACATGTGCAACTATTTGGAAAAGTGTTTATTATTTTCATAAACTCTGTTATGCGTATGTTTAAAAGAATGTTCTTACTAGTTTAAAGGCGGCAAAACTTGCAATGTATGTATGCTTAAACAAAATCTCCACTTACATTAAAGAATCATAAACATGATTGTTAGCCAGTTTTTTCTTTTTAATTCCATTAACGTGTTATTGACCATTCCATGTCTATCTGCAGTCATCTATGATTTTTAAAGACTGACAGAATTTTGAATATGTTACTAATACACTACATATTAAACTTCCCAGGTATCCTATCCCTACTATCATGTGATTAAGGCTGGGTTCACACTATGTGCAGACCAGCTCGCAGAAGGGGGTCTGGTGCTTCCCCGTTCACCATTTCAGGTCCGAATTAGGCCTTACATTGTTGCCTGAATTCAGACCTGAAACAGAGCCTCAGGCCCCGTACACACGTCCGAGAAACTCGACGGGCAAAACACATCGTTTTGCTCGTCAAGTTCCTTGTGAAGCCGCAGAGGATCTCGGCGAGCCAAGTTTCCTCATTGACTAACGAGGAAATAGAGAACATGTTCTCTATTTGGCTCGACGAGTTCCTCGTCGGTTTACTCGGCCAAAAGTGTACACACGACCGGGTTTCTCGGCAGGATATGGCTCCGATCGAGTTTCTGGCTGAATTCTGCCAAGAAACTCGGTCGTGTGTACGGGGCCTCAGATACACAGGACCCTACAGCTGTGCGCTCCACAGCCGCCCCAGAGATATGTGAACCAGCTCCATTGAGAGCCGGTCAAACGCTCATGTCATGCGAATTGGATACGGAAAACCACATCCAATTCGCATAAGTGTGAACCCAGCCTGAATCACTGCTTTTCTTAGAATTCTACACAGAGCTTAAAGCGGGGGTTCACCCTAAACATTTCTTTTTCTTTATCCCATACAGCATACTAGAGTCAGCTATAGTATGTTTTTTTTTTCCGCTGTATTTACCGTTTAATCCTTTAGTTTCGTTTCAGACTCCGGCGGGGAAATAGGCGTTCCTATGAAGAGGGGAACATGATTGACGTCCGGCTATGGCACGTCACGCGTTCCGAAAATAGCCGAAATAGGAATCGGATATATACGGCACCTGCGCAGTTAGCTCCTAGTCTGTGCGCAGGCGCCGTATAGCGCCGTGAAGAGCCGAGTCCTACTCCGGCTATTTTCGAAACGCGTGACGCGCCATAGCCGGACGTCAATCATGTTCCCCTCTTCATAGGAACGCCTACTCTCTGCGGGAGTCTGAAACTAAACTAAAGGATTAAACGGTAAATACAGCAAAAAAAAAACATACTATAGCTGACGCTAGTATGCTGTATGGGATGGTTCATAGATGTTTTTTAGGGTGAACCTCCACTTTAAGAGAATTTTTTTTTTTTCCCAGATCAGATATTTTTCATGTTTTTGCATAGCTACTAGTGCTGTATGTTTTTCTTACAACATTTAAATGCTAAGTTCAACTCAACAAAATTAATGAATGCATATATTTTGCATGCATAAATGTGCATGTATTATTATTATTTTTTTTTTTTACATTAGCCTGCAAAGTATTGCTCCCATGATCGGTGAAATAAAGGTGCAGTGCCAGGCTCCTTCAGACTCTTCCACTTTCAGTTACTAAACTGGAGGAAGTGTCAATATGGTTGATTTAGAAAATGCCAATAGACTGTGCACTTTGCAAGTGCAGTTGCACTAATTTTCCTTAGTAAATGTAATGTGGTGAAGGTTCTCTTTGTAAAAAATACCAAATCACCTGCAAAGAAAATTTAAAAAAAGCATTTTTGCTTGCACATGATTGGATGATATAAATCATCAGAGCTTTAATACATTTACTAAGCTCTGGGGAATATGAGTGCAACTGCACTTGCAAAGCGCACAGTCTATTTTCCTTTAGTAAATCCACTCCGATGTATTACATTGAGAACTATAACTCCATCTGTCATGGTGGCGGACGGCACTAGCAATTCATTCACACCGATTTCAAAAGTGACAGCAGTAGGGCAGAAGAACCCCCGATACGATGTCATGGGGGTGAAGGTAGTCTGGGGGTGGGGGTTGCTTTAGCAACATGTAATGCCTTAAGTACAGGTGCAAGTTGCTGCAAAAGGTGGAGCCTTTAGCCTTTAAAGATGAGGTTTGAGTATGGCAATTTTACAGTCATGTAAAGCTTGGACCAATGTAAGTATGCCCAGTGTGTGCCAAACCTGTGGGGCATCTTTGTGGAAGCTGGAAATCACTGTAGTAGGCACCTCTACTACAGTGATTGCCACTGGTTTCTGGTTCTCATGCCAAGTGGCAATCTACTGCTTTGTGAACACTTGCTTGCTCGGCGCGGTTGTCATTCAGAGAAAACTTTGCGTTTTCTCAGAGTTTTCTGATTGGACAAGGTGGGAATACGGCTGTCACCAACCCAACTTTCTACCTCATCTAAAAAGAACTCTTTGAATTCATCGAGAAAATAGTAGCAGTGCCTACTATAGTGATTTCCAGATTTCATTGGGATCCCACAGATATGGCACATGCATACTTACATGTAGCTATATAAAGATTGCCATACATAAACCTCAGTGTTAAGACTGATCTTGTGATTATATTAGAGACAGAAATATAGGCAGTCAGTTTTTAGTAAGAGCTTGGTAAGTCCTACATCAGTATCAATGAAATTGTAGCCAGTAATGACAAGGTAGAGTTTGAGAATAATCCATACAATATATAACTGACCTGACCTAAACAATACTTACACTTTTTGTAGTATAGTAAGTGCATCTTATAGCTTTTTTTAAATTATATATTCAATCTATTAAAATGTAAGGGAATAAATATAAGATTCTACATAGAACTGCAACCACACAATGTATGTTCTACTTTTAAATATGGTGGGGAAGAATTTGAACCTCTGTTATGTTTAATTGCTGACTGTGTCCCCCTTGGGAAGATTTCTTCTCATAGCACTGGGCAATACTGGGGAGGGTGGTATCCAACTATTCAACATGTCTATTCTGCTTGGTTCATTGGTAAATGTCTAGGCTGGCCCTGGTAAATGAACTTTTGGGCACAGCTAAATTAGCATCACAATGACTTGTCATCAGTCATAGAAAAAAATTGTAAGTTGGTACAAAAATTTAAGCAGATATTTTCCTGTTGAGATAAGCATTGTCCTGACGAGGTCAGTATCAGCATGATAGTTCAGATACTAGTTTCATTTTGGGGGACAGTAGGATTATTGGAGTTTACAGATAAGGGAACCATTCGGCTTAGGGCCAGAATAGTGTATCTCTACTTGTCTGGTGGTAGGTGTATTGAACTGCAAACTACTCTTGCTCAGATGGGGAAAGTTTTATGCTCTTCATATATATAAGTGTAGGTATTAACAACTGCTATTATTTCAAGGTAAATAAAGGTAGGTTTGAATCTGATCAGTGGCTTTTGTATAAATAATAGCTGTGGTTAGTACTGACTTTAATACATAAAGCTGTTTTGTTCTCTGTATCACTGGTTATGTCTATGTCAGTGTTTCCCAACTCCAGTCCTCAAGGCACACCAACAGGTCATGTTTTCAGGATTTCCCTCAGATGAAACGGCTGTGGTCATTACTAAGGCAGTGAAACTGATCAAATCACCTGTGCAAAATAATGGAAAGCCTGAAAACATGACCTGTTGGTGTGCCTTGAGGACTGGAGTTGGGAAACACTGGTCTATGTGATATAAATTACTACAACAAATATCCAAGATTTCTATTACTAGTAGGCTGAAAAATGCATGCTTAGAGTGTAGAACATGTAACTTATCCACAGTAGCTTCTCCCATATAAAGGAAGCTTCACCCTCAACTTTAGCTGAACTCAAGCCAGTCTCCCCTAAAAACTACAATGTATTTGTGTATTAAACACAAAACAATAAGAGCTGGTTCACACAGGGGCGGCATGACTTTGGGGGAGACTCGGCAAGACGATCTCAAGACGACTTCAGAGGCGACTTGCAAAATGACTTCTGTATTGAAGTCAATGCAAGTCGCCCAGAGTCGCCCCCAAAGTCATGCAAGAACCTTTTTCGAAGTCGGAGCGACTTGAGTCGCTCCTATTAGAAGGGTTCCATTGAACAGAGTGGAGCGCGACTTGTCAGGCGGCTGAGTCGCCTGACGAGTTGCCCCTGGGTGAACCGGCTCTGACAATGTTTATTGTCCTTAGAACTTTTGGTAATATGGAGAACTTTAATATAACTAAAGAACCATAGGGCTTTTCTCATGGCAATTGTCCAATGTGTCAGGAGCCAGGGGCGGACTGACAACTCATGGGGCCCCCGGGCAATAGAAGATTATGGGGCCCCTGGGCTTACAGATGGCCACCCCGCCAGGAGACAGAGCAGAGGCGGGGCACCTATAATCTCGGGATTTTCACTTCAAAAGCATGTGGGTTTCGGACATATCAGGGACAGATCTAAAAAAAACATAGATTTTTACATACTGTCCCTGGTTTTACTGAGCCTGGCAACCCTGATGGGGCCCCCTAGTGGCATGGGTCCCTCGGGCAGTGCCCGAGTGACTGAATGGTCAGTCCGCCCCTGTCAGAAGCTATACAGTAATGACCATCTAACCTTAGGCAGCTTGCCACAATTAAGGTAAGTAGTCACCAGCTTGCTTACTTTCTTGTTGAACTTGTATATCTAGCACACATTAATGTAAATTTTACATGTTTATTTTTGCCACTGAAAATAGATGTCTGTATATGTACTGTATGCATAAAAATATAATATATAGCATTTGAAATAATAATTATCTTACTGGTTGACTTGCTCCTTTAACAATGTGTTTAAAAGCAGCCGAGAATTTGTTTAAGTGTGTATAATGACAGAATGTCTGTTTCTCTCATTTTGTCTCTTGAACTTTGGGTAATTTTCAGGGTATGGAGCCAACCTCACGAATGTCCTGAGGCCAGCAGGCACCAAGAACAGACAGCATACACCTTCTCCTAAACGGACTGATGACAGGCATGTTACACCCGAGTCCAATTATATCTGGTGAAGCCCGGCACATCTGAAACCTTTTACATTACACAGTTCAAAGTGTTCATTAACCTTTCATGCATTGTATGATTACTGGTCTGAATCCTACTAGTTTTAATGTAAACCACTGACGTATCATTTCCTTCCATGCAATCGCTATATCAGTTAAATGATCCAAGACTGGTTTCTGTTTTTTTCAGTAGGTTTTACAGCCACATATGTAAAATATGTCTAGTGTTCATAAATATTTCAGAAATAAAATGGAATTCCCAATAAGAGTTCAGAAGCACATTGTTTCCAAAATGTTGTACATCGAATCTGTTAAAAAGGAGGAGCAGTTTGTTAAATTACATATTACAATTATTTTTTAAGGAGCATCAGGGTACAAATTGACTATCAGGACACACTTGCATATACCTGGCATCCCTTCATCAGAGGTCAATGTAGAGATAATTCACCTCTTGTAAACACTGCTGTGTTTAAATTCCAGATAATACATCAGATCTGTTCTACTCACCATAGCATCATAATGCTGCAGTTTGTATAGGAGTAAGTTATCTTTACACTAAGCCTAGTGCCTCAGTCATTCACAAATGTGGATTTAAACTGGCAATTTGGAGAGCCCCCAATCTGCATTTACCCTTGGGCAAGGTTATAGGGATTAATAAAGTTAAAGCGGGGGTTCACCCAAAAAAAAAAAAATAATTTAATTGTATCTAGCAGATCCAGCATGTTAAGGACATTAGATTTCGGCATTTTTTTTTTTTCTCGGTACATACCTTTATATCCTGATGTTGTCCAGGGCTTCCGGGTTCCGATGACTGCTTGACTGGGCGTTCCTATCCTTCCGTTCGATGATTGACGTCTTGTGAAACAGGTGACCTGTCGCACAACGCGCGTCACCAGACGTCGGGAAAGAGCCGAGCTGCGAGTCGGCACTATACGGCGCCTGCGCAGTCAGCTCTACACGGCGGGCGCAGGCGCCGTATAGTGCCGACTCTTAGCTTGGGTATTTCCGGAAATCTTGTGACGCGCGTTGTGCGACAGGTCACCTGTTTCACAAGCCGTCAATCATCCAACGAAAGGATAGGAACGCCCAGTCCCGCAAGCATCGGAAGCCTGAGGCAGGGATAGGAACGCCCAGTCCCGGAGTCGTCAGAACGCGGAAGCCCTGAACAAAATCCGGATATAAAGGTAAGTACAGAGCAAAAAAAAAAAAAACTGCCGAAATGTAATGTCCTTACTATTATACTTTTTAATGTAAAAAAAACGTTTTTAGGGTGAACCTCCACTTTAAGCTGGCCAAACATTATACATTTTTTTAGTAAAATTTTTGTACAATCTTCTTTAAATTGACCTTCAACTAAGTAGTGGAAGGGCCTATACGTGTTGTCTAGGTTTGACATCATATTATATGGTTTTTAGTAAATGTAAAGGAAATTTGTACCATAAGGCCCGGTACACACGAGCAAACATGTACGATGAAACCGGTCCGTCGGACCGTTTTCACCGTACATGCCTGCCAGAGGGCTTCTGTACGATGGTTGTACTGACGCGGCGACGTGGGCGGGCCTGCCATTTAAAGGCTTCCACGCATGCGTCGAAGTCATTCGACGCATGCGAGGGACGGCGGGCGCTCGGACATGTACGGTAGGTCTGTACTGACGACCGTACATGTTCGAGCGGGCAGGATTCCAGCGGACGGTTTTAAAACACGTCCAGGAATATTTGCCCGCTGGAAAAAGGCCCGGCGGGCAAATGTTTGCTGGAATTCGGCCCGCTCGCGCCTACACACGACCGAACATGTATGCTGAAACTGGCCCGTGGACCAGTTTCAGCATACATGTTTGGTCGTGTGTACGGGGCCTTAGATTGTATAATGTATGGCCAGCTTAATATTACTTGAGGTGTTTTGGTAGAGAGTATTACTCCAGTATTTAGTTTTGTAGTAAAATGCACAAAGCAAGCAGGATGTGTTAGGATGAGGAAAAGGAAGTGATCTTCAACTAAAGCATGTAAAAAGTTGTAGAGGGAAAAGTGGCAATATGACTATCACTGCTTAATCCAGTGTTTCTCAATTCCAGTCCTCAGGCCCCCCCAACAGGTCAGGTTTTCAGGATTTCCATTATTTTGCACAGGTGATTTGATCAGTTTCACTGCCTTAGTAATCACCACAGCCTTTTCATCTGAGGGAAATCCTGAAAACCTGACCTGTTGGGGGGGCCTGAGGACTGGAATTGAGAAACACTGGCTTAATCCAACAGTGAGAAAGGTCTTTTTTTTTTTTTTTTGGTGTAATTTTTTTCTTGATTGGGTATTTATCAGAGGTGCCAGTGTAAAGCCAGCCATAGATGGATCGCTCGATTCCCCCATCAAAACAGTCAGTGTTGATGGGGCAATCCCTCCTGCAGAGCCATTGTGTTTTCCCAGCAGGGGGGTAGGGCAAGCAATCCCTGCTGAGAGAACACAGTGATTATTGCTAGCGGCTATAACAACTGCTAGCTATGATTGCATGTAAAATCTGACAGGCTGGTTGTACCCAAGTTGATCAAACGATCAACTTGGATACATTCAGTCTGCCCATACATGGTTCTGTCTTGGCTGGTTCCTGCTGAACCAGCAGAGATTTGAATCATCTATGGCCAGCTTAAGATTTACTCTATAAAAGCAATCATTCCCCATATACTTATTTGTTTACAGCTGAGGGTTTGTAGAGAAACATTCTACCCACAACTGATATTTCCTTGAACCTAGTAGAGTGAGCTACCTTCTGGCTCTCTTGAGGACTCTGAATCTCCCTGCTATAGTTCCTGGCTATGTTTTCTGCCCACCTTGGGATGCTGGGAGTTTGCACCTACCTTTGGGTGTTGCCATATCTTTTTTTGGCATTATACAGTATATAATAAAACAAATTAGAAATCCAATAGAAAGAATGAAGTCCACTTGAAGTGGTAGTTGCCACATACTTGGATCACAGGCACAGAACTACCACCAGCATGCCCTAAACATATGATAATACATTGGTGGGGTAAATGCTGCAGCATCTACAAATAACTAAAACTTGATTTTGGGTGGACTGATCCCTAAATATATTCCATCTGAATTAGGAAACACAAACAAAAATAAGTTCTTGCAAGCAATCAGATTTCTTCATAAAACCCAACTGAATTTTCATTTTAAATCAGCTACAAAACATTGAAACAAAAGTCGTAAAAAAAAACTAACACTTGTTTTTTCTTAGAAAGCAGCCACAACCTGAAAATATAGGTCCCCTTCCAGCATGCCATAGAGAAGGACACTGGGGAGTTGAACTTCTGTGTGGAGCAGTGGTCTCTCTGTGAAGGTCTGACACACTGCCAAATGAAAATCCCATGCTTCCTGATCACTGAATAGCTCTATATCTGACTCAGCAAGGGGCATGCTGGACCTCAACAGAGGAACCACTGCTTCCACACATAAAGCAAGGTGCCTTCTCTACAGCAAGAAACCAATTCGGTTTTTCTTTATTGTATATCCAGAAAAATAAACATACTGGTTTCTATGGGTTACTGTTCATTATATATAGTCATTGCACTTGATTTTTAACTTTGTAAAGAGTGGGGAAGGGACAATATTTCTACCAGATTTGCATATTGCAATCTGTGACCCCATTGAAAAGATTTTCCTTATTATTCTGTCCCACTAATGTACACTACCTGGGGGCATAGGAATATCCCAGCAAGGAGGCATTTACAGCAATGAAAAGATTTTCAGAAGATCTAACCTTTCCCAACTCTAGTAAAATGTTTTCCTGGGGCCAGTGTGGCAGCATATATGTGGTAGTGGTCCTAGCTTCCCACAGGATTAGTAATGACTATAAATGTTTCACTCAGACATAGTACCCTTATTATTTCTATTATTCTCAACATGCTCACAAACTAAGGCTTTGCCAACCATTTTCCTACCTACCACTGGTTAATGGTATCCACACAGGTTCAGCCTATCCTGAATGAAGTTGTAGTTCTTAGTTGTACACATGGTGCAAATAAGGCTGGAAACCCCAGCAACAGCAATTTATTTTATTTTTATGCTTTTTCACTCCCCCCCCCCCCCCACAATGTACTTCCTTTTTCCTCTGGGTCATCCTCCCGTCTGCTGCATGCGCATCTCCATACTATTTTCTTCATTTTCTACATAGAGCTCCTCCCACCTGTGACATCACAGTGCAAATGCATAGTAGGGCCTTTTTGGCTATCTTGGGGATGACAGAGGTGGCCTGGCTGCGGGAACCCAATCAGGTGCTATGAGGCAAAGCCACAGGTTAAAGCCACTGAACAGGCTAGGAAGGTCAGGCTGCTGTGGCTGGGATTCTTAACGGGAATTCCTTACGTTAATTTTGGTAAAGCTCTATTGAGTTGATTAACGAATGGCAAATAGACTGTGAAATTTGCAAAGTGGAGTTGCACACTGCAAGTAAAGTTGCTCCAGAGCATAGTAAATGAGGGAGAGCTCTGCTAACTTCCATCATCCAATCATATGCAAGAAACATTTCTGTTCTTTTTTTTTTTTCTCACTTTCCTTGCATGTGAGTGGGTATTCTTTGCAAAGAAGATTTACCTCCTTTAGAAAGCTCTGGAGCAACTGCACTTTGCAAAGTGCACAGTTTATTTGCCTTTAGTATATTAACCTCTGTGCATCTGTATTTCAGTCTGTGCAGTTTCCAGCTTTCTTTGTGTGTTCTGACTTTCTATACTTAGCCTGTTTTCCACTACATGAAGAGTGCTCTGCTTGAAAAAATATTCTCACACTTCCCTTAGGTATAAGCAGAGCTTTTTTTCTCAGAAAATAGGTGCAGGAACTCAACCACGACCCGTTCAGATTTCACAAACAGTAGAAGGGTCTTAAAGGGGCAATAAACACCAGGATTGCATTACATACAGAGTGCAGAGTTCAGGGGGTTACACACAGAGTGCAGAGCTGTCACTTGTAAACACAGAAACCAGAATTCTGTGTTTACAAGTGATTTTGGTGAGCAGGCACCAAAGGGTCTGAGCCAGAGGTGGTGCAACTGAGTTCCCCCAAGTCCCCCCTGAAAAAAGCCCTGGATATAAGTGTGGCTCTGGCTGGTAAGTATTTCCTTCAGACCCAAAAGAGTGTCTACTACAGCTGCACCCTCTCTGCTCACAAATCCTCAAGCAAAAGAGCCAGAAAAAAATCCCAGTGCTCCAGAAGCCATGGATGTCCATCCTCAAATCACACAAACCCCATTATTATTCCAGCCCCACCTCTAGCAGGTAGGCATCATTCAACTCACTCACTGAGGCATTTTTCAGCCCAACTCTGGGAAATGCTGGGCACTAAGGCTTATTCCCTGTCCGGCAAGCTAGTATGCTCCTTATGTTTTGCAAAACAGCGAAAGACAAGTATTCTCAAAGTAGTGACAATGCACCTGTGGCTGGTTCGTTAGCACAGTTTCCTTAACCAGTGGCACCACCATCAACTTGTGCTGCAAGTCAAGAACCACTGTTTCAGTCTTTACCATCCCAAGGAATCCCAATGGCCCAGCTGTGGGGGAGAAGAGGAGCTGGAAGAAGAAGACAGTGAGGAGCAAGATCTCATTTGTTTATTTTTTGACTTTGATAGAATCTTATATTTTGGCCTTTAAGTAGGCCATTCAATGGGAGGAACCCCAGAAGTCTTCCTAGCAGACCAGCCACTATTATCCAAAGCTGGAAAAGCATGCTCCAGCCTTCCCATTTATATCAGAAATTAGTCTTTCAGTAAGAGTGGAGGAAAACGGACAGGAAACCACCCAACTTCAACAGATTCTCTATCCGATTGTCAATGTCTTTGTGATGTGTTTGACAAGAAATGTAACTCTATGGAACATTTTGCATCTTTATACTCCAAGCCAGGGCCCTCTGGCTCTAACATTTTTTGGTAGACCCCAACCTCCAAGCACAGCTGGTGCACAAACCCCATTGATGGTCATTTTCTGTTAGGCCAAAAACTATATATGAAGATCAGGTCTCTCTTTGCCAACCCATCAAGATATTCCTTGCAATGCAGAAGAACTTCTGGTGGTGGACAGACATCTAAATATCACGTTAGTCCAGGCCTACGACAATGTCAGCTAACTATTTTTCCTACAACATTGTTAGACCATTTTTCCTCTTGATTCATAGCCAACAACGAGAAGTCCCTTAATGAGGAACTCTTCAGCCAGTTCAGTCTGCAGTGGGATCGTCTGCAAGTGTACCTTTTCAGGTCTGGAGGAACTGATGCCCTTGTCCAGCCACGGTTGACCTAGAAAAAAAACATATTCACACAGTCAAACTTATCCTTGCTTCTAAATATCTTGACGAATACTCCTTTTACTTTAGTTAAATCTTGCTCAATTCTGTATCTGACCTAGAAGACTCTTTTTCTAGTAACGATTACTCTGACTTGCAGGATCTCTGATATTCAAGCCCTGGGGAACTATATATATACCTTCTTTCCAGGTAGAGTGGTCCAAAACTGGTCCACTAGATTTGGCTTAAAGTTCCACTAAGTTTTCAGGTCAACTAAGATTGGGTCCTCCCCTTTTCCAAAGACTCTGCACAGCCCCAAGAGTTTCGCAAGCTGGATTAGGCCAGATGCTTCAGAGCATACATCACTGCTACAGAACCTTTCAGGGCTTTAGAAAGACACAGAGGCCTCAAACAGCACTTTATCCTACTGGATTGTTATACTAATTCACAAAACTTACAGTGCTAATAGCAAGATCCCCCTCAAGTGATGACTGCCCATTCAAAAATAGCAGCATCACGGCCAGCATTCACAGTTGTTTCTCCTAAGGCCAACTGTCATGCCGCTCCTTGGTCAGCTTTTCACACATTTCTGTCACAATACAGCATGGAACTGGCAGCCTGGACATCTGTAGACTTCGATGCTAGAAAGGTGTCTACTTCTTTCCATCCTGTCTCATAATAAATAAACTTTTCATCATACCTTCCTGTGTTGCTATTTATTTACCACATATATGCTGCTATTTTGGCCCCAAAGAAAACAGAAATATGGCAGCATACTTTGCCCACTCTATAATATTGATTCTAGTTAAAGCAGAGTTTCACCCAAAAATGGAACTTGCGCTTTATGGAATCCTCCCCCCCTCCGGTGTCACATTTGTCACATTTCAGGGGGAGGAGGGAGCAGATACCTGTGTAATACAGGTATTTGCTCCCACTTCTCGACATAGATCACCCTGGTGACCGTGGTGACCTACACCACATCCGGGCACCTACTCCGTCCCCCCTGCTGTCTTCTGGGCGACACACAGGTCACAGAAGACAGCAGGGACCAATGGGATCGCGCAGTGCGACTCGCGTATGCGCTGTAGGGAACCAGGAAGCGAAGCCGCAAGGCTTCACTTCCTGATTCCCTTACCGAAGATGGCGGTGGCAGCACCCGAGAGCCGACAGACAGATCGGCTTTGGCTGCCGACATCACGGGCGCCCTGGACAGGTAAGTGTCCATATATTAAAAGTCAGCAGCTGCAGTATTTGTAGCTGCTGACTTTAAATTATTATTTTTTCGGCGGAACGCCGCTTTAAGAGAGTTAAGGTTCAATGTCTGAGGGAAACATTTACCGTTAATACTAGTACTGTGGGTAGTCAGGGTGGAGCCAACACCACATGTATGCTACAAAGTTTAGGCAGCAAGAAAATTTATTTATGGTGATATAATTGATACATATTTACATCATTGTTGCTGTCTGTGCTCAATGGAGAGATTTTATTGTCACTTCTTTTCCAGACAGGAAGTGATGAGAAATCTACCAAATAAAGACACAAACGAGAATAATAACCTGACAGAAGATCTAACCATTCCCTACTCTATGCAAAATTAAATAAGTTTTGGCTGAAGTTGAGTTTTTAAAGTGTACGTATAGCCAAATCTTGGATAGAGTAGAGGAGGGTTAAAACCCCTGACAGTTCATATTTTGCTGTCTGTGTCCTACTGAGGAGATATTATTTTACTTCAGATATCAACTCTAAAATGTCATTGGATGTCCCATTTATTTCTGTTCCTTTGACAATGAACACTAGGACAAATCGAGAGGGTAAATCTCTTCAGCAGAACACAGCATTATTTACTTGATAGGGGTTCTAATTCTTACCTACTAAAAATAATCTTGGCTATACATACACTTTAAATTAGACATTAGAGATGAACTGACTGTGGTTGAACCTGCAGTCCATTATCAGCAAAATCAGCCACGTGGTTCTATATATACCTATACAAACCCTTCTTGCCATAATGTAATAAATATAATCTCTATGTATCAATATGTCGCAATATTTAATGTATAAGTATAAGGCCTGATTTGGCTATATAGTTTTCAGATATGCTATTGTTCTATATTGACTGAAAGATGTTTTCCCTTTTAGTAACTGGCATTTAAGTGAGCTAGTGTACAGTATACAAAATGTTCTCAGTGTAAAGTCATGTCAGACTGGCTAGTCATTATTGTAAATTTTACAAAATTGTGTACTAAATAAAATTGCCATTTGGATTGTAAGCAGTACCATCTGAGTGTTTGTTGGATTATAATGGTTTACTTTTGTACATATTTTATACTAATTAAAAGATATTTGCTTCTAATAGTAATTGTAATAAAAATTTCAAATATCGTGTACATATCTTAAAATTTTATTATGCATTGGCAAGGTTAAAAGAAGTCACATACATTGATGTAAAAATGTCAGTGGTAAAATGTTTCTCACCAATTAGACTTACATCTGCACTGGAAGTTAGTTTGTGACTGGTAATGCAGGAAGCAGAGAGAGGGAGAGAAAGTTATACAGCACAGGCCTCGCAGAGTACAATACTGTACAACTACTCTTCTGCTGGCCCTTTGAGGGGATTTGTGAGTCCAGTGACTGCATTGAATTACAGGTAATTTCCGATTTTAACAACCGTGTCACATCCAGATCAAAGTTCCCTGCAAAAGTTCAAGAGGAAAGATAGTATACTCACCTCTCTGGTGGCCCATGTCGCTTACCTCCCAGTGCTGCAATTTCCATCAATGTCTTTAGCTTTCAACACAACAAAAATGTTATCGGTAGTCGTCTCTAAGAAATAGTGCCACATCCAATGAATGAATCGAGAAACAGAAGGCAGATCTCCTAGTGGACTTTAAAGGCACCAAGATATATAAACTCAAAGAGTAAGGTATAAATATAATTTATTCTGCGTATACCAAAGAGTTTGTGTATGCATTAAAATTGAATCGTATATGGAACAGTTATAAAACCACATGAGAACAATGATATAATGAAGCAAAAAGTATACGGGAGATGATTGTCCAATTATAAACCCGACGTTTCGGAGAATTGTCTCTCTTTCCTCAGGGGAAAATGGACGGTTCAGCCGTGATCTACAAAATGTACATAAAGCATTAGCATATGCCGATATAATGCAAAGTGAATAAGGTTGGTAAATACAACAAATTTAATCAGCGCAATACTCACAACTTGGTACATGTTCTCCATTTTTTATATTGGATTTATTTCATCAAATTACAGGTTTTAGTTGTGTCGACTCCAGCATGGGTGAATAGGAAACGCCAGCAGGCATCTAGCACCAATTGAATTCTATATACCCATTTTTCCGAATCCACCAGCAACTCCAGGGCGCTACAATGCTTATTTCTTTTTTTTTTTTAACATGTTATATGGAAAGTTATATATGGAGAACATGTACCAAGTTGTGAGTATTGCGATGATTACATTTGTTCTATTTACCAACCTTATTCACTTTGCGTTATATCTGCATATGCTAATGCTTTATGTACATTTTGTAGATCACGGGCTGATCCGTCCGTTTTCCCCTGAGGAAAGAGAGATAATTCTCCGAAACGTCGGATTTATAATTGGACAATCATCTCCCGTATACTTTTTTGCTTCATTATATCATTGTTCTCATGTGATTTTATAACTGTTCCATATACGATTCAATTTTAATGTATAAACAAACTCTTTGGTATACGCAGAATAAATACTATTTATACCTTACTCTTTGAGTTTATATATCTTGGTGCTTTTAAAGTCCACTAGGGAATCTCCCTTCTGTTTTTAGCTTTCAACACTTCCAGAAGTGTCAGATTCCTATGTCCGTTAATACCCAATCACATCCAACTAAAATAAAAAAACAGCATTTTTGCTTGCACGTGATTGGATGATGGAAGTCAACAGAGCTTCACCTTATTTACTAAGCTCTAGGACAAATTCTCTTGCAAAGTTTAAGTTCTTTTGCTAAGTGAAGAGCCTGCTTGCCTTTTTTAAATCAACTTCATGGCCTGCCAGATAGCAAGTATATTATTATACCTGTTCTCTTACAGGGCAATTTAACCTTTTTTTTGCAACAGGGTTAATTTAAGGTAAAATAAGGCATTTTTCTGTATTTGTTAGAGGTTCCTTAACTACTTGCCGACCAGCCGCCGTTATACGGTGGCAGGTCGGCTCCCCTGCACGAGAGCCTGTAGCTCTACGTCGGCTCCCGAAGTGGCCACTAGGATCGCCGCCGGGCACCCGCGATTGCTCGTTACAGAGCGAGGACCGGGAGCTGTGTGTGTAAACACACAGCTCCCGGTCCTGTCAGGGGAGAAATGCCTGACAATGTATGAACAGCGATCAGTCATTTCCCCTAGTGAGGCCACCCCCCCTACAGTTAGAACACACCCAGGGAACATACTTAACCCCTTCCCGCCCCCTAGTGTTAACCCCTTCCCTGCCCGTGGCATTTTTATAGTAATCCAATGCATTTTTATAGCACTGATCACTATAAAAATGCCAATGGTCCCAAAAATTTGTCAAAAGTGTCCGAAGTGTCCGCCATAATGTCGCAGTACCGAAAATTTTTTGCTGATCGTCGCCATTACTAGTAAAAAAAATATTAATAAAAATGCCATAAAACTACCCCCTATTTTGTAAACGCCATAACTTTTGCGCAAACCAATCAATAAACGTTTATTGCGATGTTTTTTTACAAAAAATATGTAGAAGAATACGTATCGGCCTAATCTGAGGAAAAATTTTTTTTTTTTTAGATATTTTTGGGGGATATTTATTATAGCAAAAAGTAAAAAATATTCATTTTTTTCAAGATTGTCGCTCTATTTTTGTTTATAGCGCAAAACCTAAAAACCGCAGAGGTGATCAAATACCACCAAAATAAAGCTCTATTTGTGGGAAAAAAAGGACGCCAATTTTGTTTGGGAGCCACCTCGCACGACCGCGCAATTGTCAGTTAAAGCGACGCAGTGCCGAATCACAAAAAGTGCTCTGGTCGTTGACCAGCAATATGGTCCGGGGGTTAAGTGGTTAAATGGTTTCACTTATTGACTGTAACGATTATTATTAATATACAGAGTTTATATATCACCAACAGTTTACACCGTGCTTTACCATCTAGAGGGGGGCTAGTACAATTACAATACAGTTCAATACTGAAGGAATAGGAGGGCTACTTTTAAAATTTCCAGACATTCATCTTAAATGTGTTTTATATTGTATAAAGTGAACCGAATATCCAATAGAAATGACAATTAAATAATATTGATTATCTTTTTGTCACACCACAAACAGCTGATTCCCCTGCCGGGGCATTGCTGGCTCTGTCATTATGTATATTTTTAAAGTGGTATGAAACCCAAAAACAACAATTTTATATATTGCTACCTATAATTCCTTAAATGTGGTGGCGGTGACGTTTTTTTTTCCAAGGCCCCGTACACACGAGAGGATCGATCCGCTGAAATTGATCCGCGGACCGGTTTCAGCGGATAGATCCCCTGGTGTGTACGATCCAGTGGATATTTTTCCGCTGATTTTTTTCCCCGGGGATGGATTTCCAGCGGATCAAGATTTCTTAGCATGCTAAGAAATCTATCCGCTGGAATCCAGTCCAGCGGATTGATCCGCTGGTCTGTACAGACTCAGCGGATCAATCCGTCCGATTCCATCCCTCGCATGCGTCGTAATGATTCGACGCATGCGTGGAAGTCCTTATATGACAGCGTCGCGCACGTCGCCGCGTCATCATCGCGGCGACGGCGCGACACGTCACCGCGGAGGGAATTCCGCTGGGATTTTGATCTCATGGTTAGTACAACCATGAGATCAAAATCCGCCAGAGGATTTATCCGCGGAAACACACTGCCCAACAAAAATTCTCTTGCCTTTGTGGCTGTGTGTGGTGAAGAGATGAGCTTGGGCGTGTTATTTGGCTATACCGTATTTATCGGTGTATAACACGCACCTTCACTTTAAGAGGAAAAAAATTAATTTTTAAATAAAGAACTGTGAAGCAAAATATGGGTCAGTGCCCATGAATGCAGCCTAATCAGTGCCTATCTGCAGACCCACCGCTCCCATGAATGCAGACCCACCCTTGCCATGAATGCAGACCCACCCTTTCCATGAATGCAGCCTTGCCATTGTTATGCCTTACCATTGCCAGGAATGCAGCACCCCAATTGTCAGGAATGCAGCATGATTGATGCCCATCTGCAACCTTGGATGGGCCAGGGAGGGGGGCAGGATGAGCACCAACAGATTACATACAGAAAAATCTGTTTTCTCAGTGGCCTCTTTAATACAGAGTCCCACCTCCTGTGATGGACAGAAAAGTCAGCCAATGGCAGCGCAGGAGACGGGACTTCCTATTACAGAGGCCGTCGTGCAAACAGGAAATTCACCTGTATGTACGGCACTTGTCCCATCCCGTCCATGTCCCCTTCAGCGTGTATATCTTTTTTTGGCCCCCGACGCTCAGGGATTCGTTGGGGGGCCACAAAAGATATACATGTCCAAATTACCAGGCGGGCCGTTCAAAACCGGAACGCGGGCCGAGATTGGCCTGCGGGCCGGACTTTGGACAAGCCTGGTCTAGGACTACATGAAGAGACAGAAAGATTTGAGGCTGCTTACATTGACAGAAGATCTGTTGTTAGTTCTCCAAGATGCTTGGAACAACCTACCTGCCAAGTTCATTCCTGTGTGTGAGTGTACCTAAAAGAATAGACATTGTTTTGAAGGCAAAGGGTGGTCACACCAAATATTGATTTGATTTGGATTTCTCTTCTGTTCATTTGCTTTCCATTTTGATAATTGATAAAAATAAAATATTAACACTTCTATTTCTGAAATGATTCTTAATTTACAGCATTTTTTTCACACTTGCCTACAACTTTTGCATAGTAATCTATTTAATTTTTGATTTTGGCAATATTACCACTTTATTAGCTCATATAGTACTGCTCTTAGCAAAGCATATTTGTTACTGAAGAACTTTCATTCTCACATATATATTATTAGTAGTGGTTACATGTGTGGTCTTTCAGTACTGTGGGCTTTCAGTCTAAGTTTTTTAGGAAAGTGTAGGGTATAAATAAAACTTTGAAGTCTTTCAAGTAAAAAAAAAAGATATGACTTGATTTGGCATCTAATTGGTTGCTTTGAGGAATATCTCTATCATTTATTTTTAATACATGAGATGTTACTTTACCTTTACATTTCATAGTTTTAGCTCTAATAAAAGTCTGCAAAATAAATGACTGATTGAATCTGAACGTTTGCTACAGGTCAAACAATCTTTTTTTTTTTTTTATACCTCAAAATTGGTCTAAACTCTTATGCCGTGTACAGACGATCGGACATTCCGACAACAAAACCGTGGATTTTTTTCCGACGGATGTTGGCTCAAACTTGTCTTGGATACACACGGTCACACAAAAGTTGTCGGAAATTCCGAACGTCAAGAACGCAGTGACATACAACACGTACAACGGCACTAGAAAAAGGAAGTTCAATACCAGTCGTGTAAGTAGAAGTTTAGTGAGAGACGATTCACACTTTTCATTCTTGTGCGTTTATGTCTGTTACATTGTGATGAATGTGCTATCTCCATTACGATCGGAATTTACCAGAACGGATTTTGAGAACCAGCTCTCAAATTTTTGTTGTCGGAAATTCCGACAACAAATGTCCAATGGGGCCTACAGGCGGTCGGAATTTCCGAGCAAAAGCTCCCATCGAACATTTTTTGTTCGGACATTCTGAGTGTGTGTACACGGCATAAGAATACTCAGTCTAATTGGCATGTATCTTTTTTATTTTTTATTTGAATGCACTACAATTATTTTGTTAGAAGAAGTGAGTCTGTATTCAGGTTCCAAGATGGGAGTATATTAATGCTGCTTCAAAGCTAACTGATAACTGAACTGAATTATTCCACAAGTATTTTTCCTTGTTTAATTTCCAAGCACTGTGGTGTTTTATTGATATTACCAAACAAAATTGGTTATCGTCCTGTAAATAATATGTTGATACTGAGCTTAGAAGCATCCTGCTTTGTAGAGATGCCAAAATAAGTAACAAAATAAATGTTATAAATAGGTTCCTATTTGAATGCCATCTATAAACTATATAGATGTGTTTCTGGGAGACCAAATGGTAAAAAATATGACTCAATTAAACATGCAGATGTTGTAAAATGGCTTGCCTTTTTAGTCCAGGCAAAGCTGTAGTGTTTTAGACTGGCCATACGTGGAGCAAATTTATTTCCTGCAACCATGGGTTGGTTAGATTCCCCCATCAACACAGACAGTGTTGATGAGGCAATCCCTCCTGCCATGCCGTTGTCTTCTTCCGGCAGGGGGGCGAGTGAAGGCGTCCCTGCTGGGAGAAGACAGTGATTATAGCAGCCTCTATCAATAATCACAAGAGAATCTGGCAGGCTGGTTGTCCCCAAGTTGATTGATCGATCAACTTGGTACATTCAGCCTGCCCAGTAATGATTCGAATCTCGACCGGTTCCTGCCGTGATTCGTCAAGTCAAGTTATGTCAAGTGTTTAGATTTTTTCAGTAATTTAATTTGACCTTTAGTGCTAAGTAGTCATCGATCAGTTAAAACTTGTCTTTTGATATGTCATGTGTTTGTTTACATCCCCCACTGATGTAAACAGTTTTTTTACATTTACCGTATTTGCTGGTGTATAAGGCGACTAGGCGTATAAGACAACCTCTTAATTTTCCAGCTAAAATGTTGGTTTTGGGATATACTCGCCGTATAAGACAACCCCTTCCTTCTAGTCTGTCTGGAAGCTGAGGGGTAGCCGGAACAACCGCTGACAGGAACAGGCTTTATTCAGGTTTTTTCAAATCTCACTGTGCCATTGCATGCCTCACTGTGCCATTACATGCCTCACTGTGCCATTACATGCCTCACCTCGACGATCCCATACCTTATCCCTGACATGCAGAGTCAGTCAGATTGCGTCCATTGTTCAAAAGCCGCTCCTCCTCCCCGTGCTGTTCCGTGATAGGCGGAACACTCAGTTTCCCAGAAGAGCCTCTGTTCAATGTTCCGCCTATCACGAATGTCATCTTGTCCGAGGTTGAGGATGAGAAGACATCCGTGATAGGCGGAACGCTGAACAGAGGCTCTGCTGGGAAACTGAGTGTTCCGCCTATCACGGAACAGCACGAGGAGGAGGTGCCGCTTTGGAACAATGGACGCCCACAGTCTGACTGAGATTTTGCATAAAGGTACTGGATTATAAGACGACCCCCGAGTTTTGAGGCATATTTTTAAATACAATAGGTTGTCTTATACGACAGAAAATAAGGTACATTTCTTGAGAAATTAGTAATAAGGGGTACTTTTGTTTCTGTTTATTCATTCCCCTGTAAGGAGATGCCTGTTTATGTGCTTTAAGGCACCCCCAAGTATAATATTTAAAGAATTTGTGCATTTTCAATGTTGCCCTTTAAAACACATGAAAAGGCCCTCTTCCTGCTAAGTAATATTTTTAGGAATTTATTTATACATTGGTACATGTCCCCCAAGGCAGTGCACCACTATCTTTGCCCTTTTTTTAACAATAGCATGCATATTGGTCTTGAAAAAGGTAAAGAAAATAGCTGGTTTTGCCTCCCATAGACTTCAGTGGGGTTCTGCGCTAAGTTCAGGGTTCATAGTCCTCACACCGGGTTCGCCAAACCCTGCCAGGCTTGCTTATCCCTATTTCTGACTTAAAGGCTAAGTTCACCTTTCCAGAAAATAGCCTATGCAGCCAAGTTGCTGAAGTCTGTATTTAAAAACTGTTCAGCTTTGTGAAATGTTCATCAATTTTATTGTCATACCTGGCCAAAAAACTGCCAGTTAGTGATCCCCATGTCCTGCCTCGCTGTATAGGATAAGCAAATGGTGGTTGTTCCTGTAATGCTGGGAGTGAGCATCCAATGGTTTTCATGTTCTAGGAACAAGGAAGGATGTAAGAATTGCATAAACATCAAAGAGAATGAGCATGTCCCCACCAACCACTTCAGAATTAATATCTCATGGGTCTATAAATAGTCACATCCGCAAATTAGGGATCACCACCGTAGCCAAAACTATGCATATAAGAAAGGGGGATGTTATCCCATAGGGAGACCAAGAGATAGTGTCCCCAGGGACAGCTGAGGGGCTACCAAGGCAGTGACGGACAATAATATAGATATAAAAAGTTTAATTAAATATTGGAAAATGTACAAATATATAATCGAAATGGGATATCAAAAAATAGTACCGTTTGAGCTGAAAAGCTCTGATTACAAACCTACAAACCCTAGCGTGTCATGATCCTACGGGGTAAAATGACCGCACCAGCCAAGCAGATACTGGCTGGAAAAAGCGCCCAGAGGCGATTCAGTTCGCATGCGTTGCGCTATACAAGTCATTCATTCATTCATTCATTCATACTTGCAGCGGCCGGCCAGTACTGCACTAGTGAACCTGGTTCATATAAAGTGCAACAAGAAATCACATAAAAAGCACGGACAATTGACAAACATGAAAGACAAGAATTGTGGCGATCCGGACGCCTAGTGAATCACTTCTGCTGAAGATTCTGGTCAAAAATAACCGTGTATGGTTCTAACAAATTATGGAAAAACCTAGAGAATAGACAGCAGAAGTGGCCCTGCAGAGGAATACTGGAATTACCAAGGTGATACTGTACAGTACAATGGGAGTGCAGAGAAGGACTAGAAATAATCAGTGGATCCACTATGGTGACAGTTCTATATAGGCTGAGCAACCTGGAAGGAAGAAATAATACAGTTCCTTTAAAATTTCCTGTGGTTCCAAATGAAAAAAGCAAATGGATGCATGCAATATATTACAGTTCATAGAGTGCCAAGCTTGATGTGAATATAAGTTCACTTAGAAAGGCAAAACATAAGTAACCCCTGGATTTCCTGGTGTGGACATATGATTGGAGAAATAGAACGATCTTACCCGTCACTGGCTTGATAGGTTCGGAAATAAGCAAAATGGATTTAACCTCCCACCATCTGAGTTGCAGGTGTGCTGCTGTCAGCGTCTGTGATCTTTCAGATGCGTCTGTGTTAGCAGCATGTGTGGAGGGTAGTGACGCCGTGCATTCGATCGTGTCATCCGACTCTATTTCACTCCATAGAATACCAGGTCCTGATTTGTAGATTAGGGGTATGTGCCTTACATGCGCACGGGTAAAAATTGCTGTCGCAAGTAGTGTCCTTTCGCTGTAGACCGCTCGCTTGTTTCTCGTTTGTTCGATTCAAACTTTTTTGATTCCCGCTGCGGCGGGGCGTTGTTGGAATAGCGTCCGGCGCCCAGTGATTGTATCTGCCTTGCCTCCCCCACCTCATCACAGAGAATGAGCAATCAATTTGGCTGATTGCTATGTTATCGGTCTTCAGTGAGCAGAGTCTGGTGATTGTCAGTCACTGTCTCTATGCTCTGCTCCTCCAGCACTCACTGGAGTGTCCGACTGTGGAGGGCTGGCTCAGGCTCTCAGGCTCTCAGGCTGAGACAGCTGCCAGTCAAGCATCTGGGTGGATTTTGACTTTAAAAAAATTGGGGTCTATCTGCATGGCTGAATATGGGTCACAGGAGTGCAGAGCAAAGTCCAGTAGAAGGATTATTCTCCAGGAAAGGTATAGTCAAAAGAGCTTTGGCCCTAATTTTTCTTTAAATATGTTTCAGGTGCTTCAAAACAAAAGGTGTATAAAGTCTTACAATTTGTCTTCTAACCTTACTTGCACTCTCTCATTGCACCTTCCTCTGTTGCAGCAAGTGACATTGTTTGGCACTCCCCTGTGTAGAGACACTCTCACTCACTAACTCTAAGGCACAATAGTGAGGTAGGGGTCATATGATGCAACCACTGGATGTAGGGAGGGACACAGGCATCCATCGCGTTTTTAAGTGTTGAATGCTGAAGAACCTGACAAACGCTACAGAACTGCAATGCAAACATTTTTTTTTAGCTAGGCAGGGTAACAAAAAAATAAAAATAATGTTTTGTGTAAGGGCCCTTTCACACGGAGCGGATGAGTAATGATCCGCTCCGTGTGTCCGCAAAGCTCAGCGGGGATCCTCCGTAAAATCTGAGGAAGGCAGCTGACAGGGCGGTCCCCGCACACTGTGCAGTGACCGCCCTGTGTTTCCTTCGCTCTCCCCTATGGGGGATCGGATGAACACGGACCGTATGTCCGTGTTCATCCGATCCGGTAGACGGAAGAAAAATAGAATTTCTTCCATCTGCAAATGCGGATCTTTGCGGAGGCGGACAAATTACGGGTGTCAGCGGATGTTCATCCGCTGACACCTGTAATCACATAGGGACCCATGTATGTCCCATTTTCATCCGCAAACGGACGGATGAAAATGCGGACATACGGTCCGTACGTGTGAAAGGGCCCTTACTCTTCACCCCAAACCTGTCACAAGCCTAAAATTATGTTGAAACTATGCATACGAAAAGTGAAAGCTACATGTCAAAATTATCATTTGATTTAGAAATATGGGCTGTTGATTTTAAACAGTATGTAAATCTTGACTTCACTCTTTCTACTCCTTGCCACCCAAGCCTCTCCAAGTGCCCTTTGTTTGGTGACCTTACTGAGTAACAGGGTTTCAGGGAGTTGGGGTTAGTGCCACGTTTGAGATGAAAAACAAAAGATTAGAATATACTGTAAAGTAAAGTCTCAGAAAGTTTTTATCATAGTAAAGTAATAAATATAAATAGTTATAATAGTTTAAATTGCCTAGGCACTGGTTTGGACTGGTTTAATTTCAGGTTGAAGTATGTGTTTATTCAGATTTTAAGTGCAGATAATATAATTGCATAGACATTCAAGAATGCAAATGCTCATTTACTTCTGTCAAGTTTAACTGTAGTTTTCTATTAATATTAGCCTACATATCTGAACTTTATGAATAAAACTCATACTTACTTTAAGCAGTTTAATTGGTTTGCAGATATACTGGCATATGGAAAGAATATGACATTTCCTAGCTGGGTTTAGCATCGGCTCTCTGTATTTTCTCAGCTTGTCACCAGTAGTTTCAATATGTAAATTGGCAATGAGAAAAATACATCAAGTGAGATCATGGAAACAACTGTGTAAGTGAAAAAGAACCATTGAACATATATGTTTGCCAGAGTAGAGAAAAACAGACCCTGAGACGTACCATGGAATCATAAAATGCAATATTCAAAAAAACATCATTTTCATTGTTGCTGGCAAAAATATGGCAGGGGATGCAAATCTATCAGCCTATCAAAATTACAAACTGTTCAGAAATGAAATTGTGCCAACACAAAACATCTGCAAGTCATTCAGTGGTATGGTCCTTCAGTAATACAAAGCTCTTTTTTGGGTTTTGCCCATCAATATTATGGATCTGATCCTTTAATCTACTAAATGACCAAGTGTTATGGCTTAAAGTATAACTAAAGGCAAAACTTTTAACGTTTTAACTTTGGATAGAGTGGAGAGGAAATAGAACATCAGGATTTTACCTTTGTCTGTGTCCCCATTATGAGGTTTCACCCTATTTATCCTGTCTACCGTTATCATCGAAAAGTGAGCAAAAATCCCAAATTTTGGGCTGTCACCGGAACAGTAATAGAGGAGAAATCTTCCATTGGGAACAGTAGTTCTGGAGACAACCAAGGATTCCCCCACTGTGGAGCGTTTTCTTTTCACTTCCTGTTTTGGCTATGGGACTGAAAGTGAAAAGAATTCTCCACAATGGGGCAGAGATGTAAACAAAACTGACAGGGGTTATAACCCTCCCTTGCTCTATCCAAAAAAAAAGTTTGCTTTTAGTTCTATTTTAATTGCATACTCTAGACCAAGCTAATGCCTGCCTGATTAAGCGCTGCTGTGCAGAGGAGGGGTGAACTTACTGTGCACACTGAGCAGGTGCCAACCCGCTGAAGTGTGAAAGAAGTGAGTTGGTACCCACTCTAATCCCTTAGAGGCAAAACATGTCTGGAGAGTGTGGTTTATTGAGTGGTAATAGAATGCATGCATTCACTTTGGCTTTCATAGAATAAAACAGTATGAAGAATGTAAGATAGAGCACAACTCTCTACTTTTTATTCATAAAAAAGTGAGGTGGAGCACACACAGTGACAGCAGTGACATGAATCACCATACTAAGATGTAAAGTATGGTAAATATTTAAAAAGTGTTCAGCACCAGAAAGGTTGGTATATACTGACTGACAAATTTTTAGTATAGCCTCATGTAAAATTCAATAATAATTCAACAGAATGTACCATCATCCAGAATTTAGATTGAAAATTAAACCAAATGAACATGTGGTGGCAGTTGCTGATGCTGCCTGGCAGTGGCGGCTGGTGCTCCAAATTTTTGGGGGGGCGCAAAGGAAAAAAAAATGCAGTCTCACTGTGCCCAAACGCAGCCACTGTTCCATGCCATCAAACACAGCCACTGTGCCATCAATTTGCACCACTGTGCCATAAATTCGCACCACTGTGCCATGCCATTAAACACAGTTACTGTGCCATCAATTCGCACCACTGTGCCATGCCTTTAAACGCAGTCACTGTGCCATCCATTGTCACCACTGTGCCATGCCATTAAACGCAGCCACCATGCCATCCATTGTCACCACTGTGCCATGCCATTAAACGCAGCCACTGTGCCATCCATTGTCACCACTGTGCCATCCATTGTCACCACTGTGCCATCCATTGTCACCACTGTGCCATGCCATTAAACGCAGCCACTGTGCCATCCATTGTCACCACTCTGCCATGCCATTAAACACAGGCACTGTGCCATCCATTGTCACCACTGTGCCATGCCATTAAACGCAGCCACTGTGCCATCCATTGTCACCACTGTGCCATGCCATTAAACGCAGCCACTGTGCCATCAATTGTCACCACTGTGCCCTTTAATGGTCGCCGCTGTGCCAATTGTCCCCACTGTGCCCTGTAAATTGCTTTCTCCCCCCCCCCCCCCGCCCGGCACTTACCTTTACTGGAGTCAGGCATCCACGTCCCACGATGTCTTCTCCCGCCCTCGATGACTGACAGGCGTCTCAGCCAATCAGGTTACCGGTAGCCAGAACCGGCCAACCTGATTGGCTGAGATGCCTGTCATCTTATCCAAGGGGCGTACAGTCTGTGCGCTCTGAGAATAAGCTTCCGGGACCCGAGGGCTGTATTGGGAAAGCCTATCAGAGCCGTTGGCTTTGATAGACATTTCCGTACAGCCAACCAGCTGGTGTTATTCAGATGGCCGGACATGAGCGCCGACCATTTGAATAACAGCGGCGAAAATAACATAGATTCATGCAATGTATGAATCTGTGTTATTAGACTCAGTGGCGGTGAGAGCCAGAGGGGGCGGCGCTCCAGCGCCCTCTATGGACGAACCGCCACTGCTGCCTGGCCAGTCTGTAATCACTTGGAGGGGGAAGGGTTGTATTGGACTATCTCAGTACTGATAACATGGACATCATAGGTATCTTAAAAAATGCTTTATTACACATAAAAATATTATACAATTCTAAAAAACGCACATACAATACCCCACCCAATATTCAACACATTATTCCTGACGGGTAATCCCGTGAGGTTTTCTGTTGAGGTGAAGTAACATACCGCTTCTTCAGGAGGAAATTATCCAGTAGTAGGACCATAGGCCAGTCAGGCTCAAAAATTGTGTATAACAAGCCATTTTACATTGTAAGTGCATTTTAATTTTATTTTTTATTTCTGGTACAATCATTTTTTATTGAAAAAACAAAGCCAGAATACTGGCTTAAAGAAAAGTAAAGCAAAGTAGTCCCGCGCAGGGAAACAAAACATCACATTTCACATAAATACAAAACAAATATATACATATACATATATATATATATATATATATATATATATATATATATATATATATATACACACATACAAATTTTCCTTTTTTTTTATTATTTTTTTAAATGTAAAAGCAAACAATAAAAGCATCCAGCGACTGTGCTGGAAGTGAGAATGAGTAACTGGACTCAAAGGTCCAAGACATAGTAAGACTAACAGACAAATCAAAATGGGCAAACAAATAAAGAAAGGGGAAAAAAAAGGGGGGGGGTAGGGAGGATAGGGTGGGGAAGGGTGAAGTGGAGAGCGAAGGTAAGAGGGAGGAAAGAGAAAAAGAAGATGTAGAATTTAGGCCAGACGTTGAGGAGGAGGGACAGGCTAGAGAAGAATGGGAAAGGAGGAGCTGTAGACTTAGACAAGAAAAGAGCTTGGGGCCTGTGGGTTGGGTGGTATATTTGAATGGTCTGAAATACCCTAGCTGACTGGGGGCAGAGCAGGGGGAGCATAGGACCACCATGGATTCCACACTTTGAGGAACTTAGCATGGGTGTCATGAAGTACACTGGTCATCTTTTCATGTAACATGAGGGTGGTCAAAATGCTATTTACCTTTGCAATACCAACCTAGGGCTTCCGCCAGGCTCTAGCAATAGCACTTTTTGCAGCAATGAAGAGGTAGGTGTAGCCCTCTTTTGGGGGTTTATGAGAAATGAACCTCCCCAAACAGGATATTGCATTAAACCTGTAGGCAAATAAGAGAACCGAAACCTTTACTAAGTGGAAAAGTGGGTTTGAAAATAAAGTTGGCAGTGCTTCCACCCAGGGCTTCTGTGAATTGAGGGGATTCCCTTCCTAAGAAATTAATCAGTAATTTAAACAAAGTAATTTGGAGCAGTACTACTGCAACCAGCATATTACGTTAACAATACATATTTACTGTAGATGTAAATCAGTCAGTGGCGGCAAACCACCCCCCACCCCCCCTGGTCGGTTGGTCAATCCCACCCCCCCTTTGTTCGCTCGTCTGCCCACTAGCCCCGCACCTACCCCATCTAGGTCACAGGCAGCTTTGGTTCCTTCCTGCATCTCTTCCTCCTTGGCGGCTTCACGGCAGCTTCCCCTGCATCTCCTCTGCGACTTCCTCCTCGTTCACCAACACAGTCGCTTCTCCTCTTGAAGAATCAGGAATACAATAGCAAATTATAATTCGCTATTGTCACACAACTAGCGCCCTGCATGCATATTAGTGGCCAGGCATATGGATTAGTGAAACCAATATAAAAATAATAAAAGCTTTATATAGGGCAATTTTAATAACAGTACATACATCCAATATACAAACAGGTATTATTAGCAAAAGGCTCAACAAGAGTCCTGGTGGAATTGTGCAGCAAAGTCCAGTTGCAATGGCTCTGAGTATGATACTGCATCTGTCTGATACCTGGGGAAAAGATCTGGGGTCAAGGGGAGATCCTCCAACTGTTGTCCAACCAGCATGGAACACAGCTTTCTCACAGGCAGGAGCTGTGGTGAGGCCCTGGAACTATGGCACTGGAACTCATAGTCAGCCTAGTTACTCCACGCTTTAGTTCCTCCCTAAAAGTTTCTAATTTATCTATTTCCACACGAATAGTTTCTCATCTAAGCTAATGAAGTGGCCACCGGAAGATTCCTAACTTGGATTTGGTCTATGCTGGTTATCAAACCCTATACTAAAACTAGCTATAGAGTCCAAGACCAGAAGGGACAGGGCTAGCTAGAATAACAGGGTCTGCCTATAAACTATATTACTATAAACAGGTTCACTCACCAATGAACTAAAAGGTGACCACTACACATATAATGGCACTGTGCATAAAAAAATAACAAGGACACGGCAGAGAAATTAGATATACACTCAGAATCGGTAGCTAAACTATTAGATCATAGAAATACTTGCATAACAGTCTGTTCTGGATTGGGATTTAGCAGCATGGAAAGGACAAATGGCTGAGACCTTCTCTCTCTTTCCACTTCCCCTTTCCAGGGTTTCAAAGCCAACAACTCAGGTACGAATTCAGACAGTAGAAGACAGCAGACTCCTACACTGGTATGTTATGTGACCTAAAAAAATGTTTTGAAGAAGAATTCCTTCCCAAACCTTGCTAGTCTTAAAAAAATAATTCTCCCCCCTTCATAACACTTATGCTGACTAGCCTATGTAAAAAGTGTATACTTTACCTATTTTGTCTGGTCCTGTAATCTGGCTCCCCTTTGTCAGCAAGTGGCAGCTGCAGGGAAATGAGGGTGTGCCAACAATGGCTGGGACACTGGAGCCTATGGGTGAAGTCATTGCTCACGTAATTTCCAGCTGTGGTTGAGCGTCCTTCCTCTCCCCTGCAGCCACTGCGGGCTGACCCATTAGGGGATCATATCACCAGACTGGAGCAGGCTGAAAATAGGTAAGTATATACATCTTTTTTTTTACACAGGTTAGTCAGCATAGGTGTTGGTAGGTGCATTTTTAAGGTTCATTTAGGCTGGAATTCTACTTCATCTAAACTGCAGGATTAGGTGCAGATATTTCAGCAAGAGAGTCTCAGAGAGCTATAACACAATGTCAAGTAGTTTAATCCTGCAGCAGTGTTGGTCACTTCACTTGAATTGCCTTTATTTGGTAGTGGCAGTGCCCGCTGAGTGGTGACAGGGGAGTATAATTTTTACTGTGGCATGTGTAGGACCATCTCTGCCTATTTTGGGTTTAGGGGGAGATTCTGTTTTTGAGTGGCCTTCACATGCATGATGGCACCTTGGAGCAGCCGAAGGCCAATTTGTAGACTCCTGCTCCAGCACTGGCTACTAAAGTTCCTTTTTTGGTCGACCACATTACTGCTGTTACCCTTTAAAGGGTGTAAGATAAACATGGTTGCCACATAGTGCTCCCCACATAACCTTCCTGTGTTGCAGACTGTACTGACTGTCTGGACTGTAATCATGGCCACACATGGAGACAGTGTAACGCTGCTTTATACCTCCTGCATTTACATAGTCATAAAAAAGGTCTCTGCAAATAGAAACTTTGCTTATTTAAATAAGCTGGTCTTTCCCAAAAGCCATATTGAGCAACATATTCTATTTCCAGTAACCTGTCAGTGAACATGTGCTTATAGACAGCAAAGGAATTCTAACAACTGTAAATATTTTATACCTTTTTAAATGTGGTTCAAATTTAAATAGATCTCTGTTCCCACTTTTCCTATTAGTAACTGATTCGTTACTACAAAGACTGAGTGTTTTTTTATTTATTTATGCTAAATTGGTCTTCTAAGCTCTCCAGCATAGTACATTGTAATAGTTTACCTCAATGTACAACAGGTGTCTAGCAGGCTGACTGTTCGAAGCTTCTGCTATGTGCTCTGTGTTTAGGCTGCTCTCCCAGAACAGAGTACATTGTGTTCATAAAATAGTCTGAGCGTAAGATCCAGCGCTTTCATTTCCAGATACAGATGTGTCTCAGCAAAAAGACAAAAACAATAAAAACAATAAAAATGTATTTGTTAAATACATACTCTAAGATAGAAATTATGTACATTGTTCGATTGGTAGAATTTATTAAGGGAAGCTTATCATTAGGGAAATGTGTGAGCTGCCACTACTGACCTTTGTATGAAAATGCTAATATTGTGGCTGTCTTTTTCTTTAGTAATTTGTGTATCACCATCTGTGAAGAAGCATTTAGCAAGTGGGGTTACAACGGGGTTATAACTCCTGACGTGCATTATTGTTCTTTTAGTGTGGACGTAGTGTACTTGGATTTTGCAAAAGCGTTCGACACAGTTCCCCACACACGGCTAATGTGTAAGGTTATGTCTACAGGCTTGGAAAGATCAGTTTGTAACTGGATAGAAAACTGTTTAAAAGACCGTATTCAGAGAGTAGTGGTTAATGATTCTTACTCTGAAAGATCTAAGGTTATCCGTGGTATACCCCAAGTATCAGTGTGGGGACCCTTATTTAATATATTTATAAATGATATAAGGTCTGGATTAAAAGTACCATTTCAGTCTTTGCAGATGACACCAAGCTATGCAGTGGAATAACGTCCTTACAGGATGTCTCCAACTTACAAGCCAACCTCAATGCACTGTTTAATTGGGCAACTATGTGGCAAATTAGGTTTAATGTTGATAAATGTAAAGTTATGCACACAGGGGCTAAGAATATGCATGCTTCATACATTCTAGGGGGAGTACAACTGGGGAGAATCAATGGTGGAGAAGGATCTAGGTGTTCTGGAAGATCAATTCCAAGCTGCGGTTTCCAAAGCGAGCAAAATCCTTTCTTGTATTAAGAGAAGAATGGACTCTACAGAGAGAGATATCATTTTTCCCCCTGTACAAATCATCAGTAAGACCTCATCTGGAATATGCAGTTCAGTTTTGGGCGGCAGTTCTCAAAAAGGATATTGGGGAACTGGAGAAAGTGCAGAGAAGAGCAACAAAACTGATAAGGAGGCATGGAGGAGCTCAGTTATGAGGAAAGATTAGAGGAACTGAATTTAATCTCTCTTGAGAAGAAGAGATTAAGGGAGGATATAATCAACGTGTACAAATACATAAGTGATCCATATAGTGAACTTGGTGTTGAATTATTCACTTTAGGGTCATCATAGAGGACAGGTGGGCATTCTTCACACCTGGAGGAAAGAAGATTTTATCTCCAAATATGAAAAGACTTCTTCAAAGTAAGAGCTGTGAAAATGTTGTTCTGTTCAGCTCAGGAGATTGCTTTAAAAGGGCCTGGATTATTTTCAAAATGTACATAATATAACTGGATACTAATAGTTATAGGTAAAGTTGATCCAGGGAATATCCGATTGCCACCTGGAGGATCAGGAAGAAATTTTCGCCCCTGCTGGAGCAAATTGGATCATGCTTTGCTGGGGTTTTTCTCTTTTTTTTTGCCTTCCTCTGGATCAACTGCAGGTATAGCATTATGTACATAGGATTGCAATATTTTCGGTCGTGTGTACAAGGCCTAATAGCAGTAGAGAGCAAGCGACACTATGTTCTGACAGCAGCATGGGGAACTTTCCATCTGCTACTGGAATTAAAGTAGTCTTTCCCTGTAACAATGTGCAGGAGCTTTTCTACTCACAGTCGCTCTCACTTTTACATTTTGTATCATTACGTGGAGCTCTGTCCATACAGCCACAACATTCATTCTTAATTTACCATGAGTGAAATAAACAGTGCCTTCGTAATCCATTGACACGTTCTCCAGCTTTGCAGCTGAAAGAACAGGTACATACACAGGTATGTGAAGAGGGCTGGAGGAGATGTTTGCAGGAGCCTGACATTGCACCCATAATCCACTGATTGTGGGTGCAATACTTTGCAGGTTCCTTAAAAAAAAGAAGATATTTACACTAATGAAAATAATATTTTATATTAGAGATCCCAAATTCCAGCACAAAAAAATCTGCATAAAATGTTAACAATAACAGTGTGTACATTAACTAAAAACCAGAACATGCAAAAATGGAAAAATATAAATGAACGTCCACTCCCAGTGTTCAAATAGTGCCCCACAGGCTAACACAATATATAATCTGTGTATAATTTAATCCCAGACCACCAGATAGCCAAAAGTGCCAGCTCCTTATCAAATTTCAGTGGTCTCTAAAGAGAAGAGATCAAAGGTGCTTAAACCCATAAATGGAATCACTCCAGGATCCACTGACACTTTCCAGTCACATTACAATTTACAAGGATAAACAGTGCTCCACTGGAATGGTGAAAAAGAACAACAGGAAACCATAGGGTAACATCACTAAAACTCCTAGTTTATTACAAATAAAACATACTCACAAGCAGTGTTGCTCATCTTACTTTAAAAAAGTAATTAGTTACAGTTACAAATTACTTCTCCGAAAAAGTAATTGCGTTAGTGACTCAGTTACTACATTGAAAAAGTAATTAGTTACTCAGCAAAGTAACTGTGACTTTTTTTTTAATATTCTACAATGCATATTCATCACACTCCACCTCCACATGCCCAGCAATACTGTACAATATCATCACACTCCACCTCCACATGCCCAGCAATACTGTAGAATATGATCATCACACTCCATCTCCACATGCCCAGGCTGGGCATGTGGAGGTGGAGTGTGATGATATTGTACAGTATTGCTGGGCATGTGGAGGTGGAGTGTGATGATATTGTACAGTATTGCTGGGCATGTGGAGGTGGAGTGTGATAAATTATATTGTACAGTATTGCTGGTGGGCAGCCCAGCAATACTGTACAATATCATTCATCACACTCCACCTCCACATGCCCAGCAATACTGTACAATATCAGATTCATCACACTCCACCTCCACAACATGCCCAGCCCGGCCCCAGCCCCAGCCCTAGACTATGTCGCTCTCCCACCCCCCACTCCCAGACACTTCCAAGTTCCAATCCAGTCCACACCTGCATGATGCCGGTCCTAACCTGCGCTGCTCTTACTGTATGGAGTCTGGACTGTGTCTCTCTCTCTCTCTCTTCCACACTATGCGCAGGGCCACGGTTGTCGGTCGGTACACTGCTGACTCTGAGCTGGCTGACTTTGATATCCGGAGCGGAGCCTCTACGGGGGAGATGTTGGCGGCTGTGTCGGCTGAGCTGAGCCAGACTCGTGACACTGCAGGCGGGTGGGAGACTCCAGGCGCATGCATGCGCCAGCGCCACCCGCGATCACAGAGACAGGCCAGCTCTGTGGCCACATGAACTGGCCGCCGACGCCATGACCCAATCGCAGGCCGGCTCCACATGACCCCCTCTGCCCCCCCGCACGCGGTAAATGTAATTACGGTAACGCCGCCCAAGTAATGGGAACGGCGTTGCCGAGAGGGGAATAGTAATCTGATAGAGTACTAGTTACCCTCAAAAGGGGCTGCGTTAGGTAACAGTGTTTATTTAAACGCCGTTACTTACAACACTGCTCACAAGCATCACAGGGTAAACAGAGCATATAATAACACCACACTGTTGTACACTGGTGAGTGTAATGACATCACAGGCCACAAGTTCCGTCCAATGCGTTTCGTCAACAGTGTGATGTCTTCAGTGGAAAAGGAAGTTGCCAGTAGCATCAAATTTAGATTTATATACTGTAGGTGTTCGCCAGTGATGTAAACAAGCTACAGGCCACTAATCTAGATATATGTGAAACGCAGGTACTGGGACCGCCATTAGTCACATTATCATTAAACATAAAAAGTGAAGATGGACAGGTGGCACTGAAAAGAGTCTAAAATAATGAAAAATAAATAAACCAAACCATTTAACAACTAGAACCCAGTCTAAAAAATATATCTTCTCCAGTGGCCCGAGTTAAGCATCCAGGTATAGAAAACACAAACTGCTGTTTGCAGAGGCTTTGAGAACTCCTTAATAAGTGACAAAAGTTTGAGCCCCAGGGGTCTAGATTTAATTCATTAAGTACCACATTTCCTCAAGGTAAGCACATCCAGGTAAGCACAGACAAGCATTTTTTATGCTTCATCTAATGACATTAAAACAATATGAGAGAACAATACTAGTGAACATAGGTGGTAATATGACACATCCTTGGAAATGGGTGCACAATGCTACTGACTTACACAAGAAACATTGTACTACAATGGTTAATGCTGGCAGCTTTTCAACTGCAAACAGGGGCATTGGATTTGAAAGACCTGAGGCACCTTTGGGCACCCAGGGAAGAGTAATGATAAAAGGTTGGTGTGGCCAAACTGTGCTAACAGCAGGAGGGACTGAAAACTGTCATCGTGCAAGAATCAGAAATGTGTAAAGCACAGGATGCAAGGGTCTGTAATACATACAGTGCAGGGGTCAAGGGTGTCCAAACACAGAGTCAGTGCTTTGACAGAGGTCAATCATATATTAAACAAAGAGGGCAGGGATCCGGAGTACGTGACCCACAGAGTAATACAAACATATTTAGGACATTTTCATTTAATCGTAACACTTATCATACATACAAATACTTCACACTTGACAGCCTAAAGTGACCTTCTCCAAAAACAATATATTATGATGAAGGTGTACCAGTGCAAGCTGAGAGACAGGGACAACGTTTCTGAGCTGGGGTCATGGCTCGGCCTCCAGAGGACATTCCTGAATTGGGTTGTTACCTCTGCTACCCTTATTATGATACTGCTGTCCCCTCCATCTCTCTAACGGTCAAGTTTTATAGAAATCTGTTATGCTAAGTTTGGAAGTATTATTGCAGCGTTAAGTTGTTCATGCCAGTTGGTGTCTGATTTTCCATAGCAATAAAATGAAGCATTGAGCCTGTGACTTCAAATAAAAGAGTGTATTAGAGTACTGGAGTAGAAACCCAAAATTAGTGATTTTTTACATATGTATTTCACAGGGCCAACTACAATAAACATACAAATTATAGCAGCTGTGGAAAGAAGCAATTATGCGGCAAATAATAACTGGTTTCTGGATAATGATAAAAGTCTACATTAAAACTGTATGGGTAACACACTGGAAGATTTTAACTGATCATGACAGGTACTCCAGAGCCTAAAGTTATTCTGACGTAGAGTGACAGTTTGAAATATACAGCATACTTTATTGTGTCAGTACATAGTTATTTCTCACATATTTAAATGAACAGTATTAAAGACACTGTGCAATTGGCCAATGGCTGAGAGCGCTGAACGGTGTGTATCTGGCTTAAAGTGGATGTAAACCCACTCTCATCCTTTCTAAAGTACTAGTGCTGATCTATAAGGATATAAATGCCTCCTGCATGTATTCTTACCTGTCAAATGTCTCCCCTCTGTCTGTTATAAGAACTGAAAAACTGCAGATTCTGTGGATGGGTCTGTTGTCTGGAGCTCGGTGGGTGGAGTCGTGACTCCCCGCCCACCTCTACACTCCCCTTGTCAACATGCATTTTGTCCTGTGTATTCGGCCCCGTACACATGTCCGAGGAACTCGACGTGCCAAACACATCGAGTTCCTTGTCGAGTTCTGTGTTGAAGCCGCAGAGGATCTCGGCGGGCCAACTTTCCTCATTGAACAACGAGGAAATAGAGAACATGTTCTCTATTTGGCCCGACGAGTTCCTCGTCGGCTTCCTCGGTGAAAACTGTACACACGACCGAGTTTCTCGGCAGAATCCAGCTCCGATCGAGTTTCTGGCTGAATTCTGCCAAGAAACTCGGTCGTGTGTACGGGGCCTTACACTGATTTGTGCTATGATCACTAACATCCACTCAAAATCCAGAAAAGTAACCACATGACTTCAGAAAAGGAGTGGGGGTGGGAATTAAAAAATAATGCCTGTCTCCAGGCTAGTGCATGAGATATGTAAATAACCTGTGATTCACAACAAGGGGCGGAACGGACCAAGGTTTTTCTCTGTTAGTCCATTTTATCTCACTGAACAATAAAAGAGGATTGCTCAGAGCTGGATTAACTCGTTGTGGCAAGACTGGGCACAGTTGATAGGAAATCTTTTACTCTACATTGTGACAGCAAAAAATAGAAATGTAGGGTTTACATCCACTTTAAGGCTAGCTTCACACTATGGGGTTGATTTACTATGACTGCAGAGTGCAAAATCTGATGGAGTTCTGCACAGAAACAAAGCAACATCCATTTTTTTCCATCAAAGCTTAACCACTTCACCCCCGGAAGATTTTACCCCCTTCCTGACCAGAGCACTTTTTACAAATTGGCACTGCGCCATTTTAACTAACAATTGCGCTGTTGTGCAATGCTGTACCCGACCAACATTTGCGTCTTTTTTTTCCAATAAATAGAGCTTTCTTTTGGTGGTATTTGATCACCTCTGCAGATTTTATTTTTTGTGCTATTAAACAAAAAAAGAGCGACAATTTTGAAAAAAAATATAAATTTCTGCTATAATAAATATCCCCCAAAAATATATGAAAAAAATAATTTTAACCTCAGTTTAGGCCGAAATGTATTCTTCTACATATTTTTGGTAAAAAAAATCACAATAAGTGTATATTGATTGGTTGCACAAAAGTTATAGAGTCTACAAAATAGGGGATAGATTTATGGCATTTTTATAAATTATTTTTTTGCAGTAATGGCGGTAAATGCGCTATTAAACAAAAAAGACAATTTTGAATATAATCATTTCTGCTATAATAAATATCCCCCAAAAATATATAAAAAAAGATTATGCTGATATGTATTCTTCTACATATTTTTGGTAACAAAAATTGCAATAAGTGTATATTGATTGATTTGCGCAAAAATTATAGCATCTAAAAAATAGGGGATAGATTTATGGCATTTTTATTATAATTTTTTTTAGCAGTAATGGTGGTGATCTGCGATTTTAATTGGGACTGCGACAATGCGGCAGACAGATCGGACACTTTTGACACTATTTTGGGACCATTGACATTTATACAGCGATCAGAGCAAAAAATAGCCACTTATTACTGTAATAAATGTCACTGGCAGGGAAAGAGTTAAACACTAGGGGAAGATCAAGGGGTTAAGTGTGTTCCCTCAGTGTGTTCTAACTGTAGGGGGGTGGGCTACCACTGACATGACAGAGATCTTCTGTTCCCAATGACAGGGAACAGAAGATCTCTGTCATGTTACAAGCCAGAACAAGGAAATGCCTTGTTTACATAGGCAGTGCCCCGTTCTGCCTCTCCTCGCCGTGATTGCGGGCAGCTGGCGGACATCGAGTCCTCGGGACCCGCGGGCACACTTCCGCTATCCTACTTTTGCAGACTGATGTACAGGTACATCAATTTGCACAGGAGTGCCAGTCTGTCAACGTATATTGGCACACATTGATGTACATTTGCCAAAAAGATCTGAATACACTGAAGCTGAAGATTTTGTGAAAATTAATATTTGTGTCATTCTCAAAACGTTATGTCACAACTGTAGAAGTCTGTAAACATACATTATTGTAGTTTTGCTGTTTTTTTTAAAACACATGCTTAAAAATGTTCTTTGATGCATAAATGAATTGTGTTTTTTATGAAGCATTTCCATGTGGCAAGAAAACAAGATTCAATTATAGAGCCATTGATGTGCATAGTTGTTTTTTTCTTCATCTGAAGGATAATCAGAACACACTTTACCTAAATACAGACAAGCAAAAAAAAATCTTTGTAAATAAACGGTACAATATCTAGATCATTGAGTGAGTCTGGGAAAATCTGACGTTAACAACAAGTTATTGTAGCCTGCCATAAAGAAGAGGCACTGTAATCACAATAATCATGTTTAAGCTTTACAGGGTTATGTATCAAAGCATTTTCATGGTTTATTCCATATAATCCAGCATCTGTACAATGAGAATGAGTATGCTTGTCTTGGAATGTAGTGGAGCCGGTCATGTCTGGTAAAGTCATCAACCACCCTCTGGGTTTCTGAGTCCCTAAGTTATTGTCATCACGTTCCTTTCATCTCCTTTCACTCTCTCTGAAGTGATGACATAGACCTTTTATCCAGCTTGATTCACTGTGTAATGCATTTTCCCCATATTGCATGATTTTTCTTTGAAAATTGTAAATCAATAGCAAAGAGAATCTGTATTAACGTCCCGGTGATATATCTGTTATACCATTTTCATCAGGAGATGTTCAGTCTTTAATGTATGGCCACTTTGATTTATTCCACAAACTTCTAAAGAGCTTTTATAAGATACGATTTCAAGGCGTTTGCACCTTTTGGTTTCTGTTTTTTTTTTTCTAGAGAAACAGGCTCACATATTAATCTGTAGGAAGAGGAATTTGTCAGTACCGTCCATAATAACCAGTAAGTAATTTGGTTTTATTTTTTATCCTGGAATATAGCAACAAAGCTGACACCTGTCTAATTTCTAGGGTACACCTTCATTACAATTTTAGGGTCAACCAAAAAAGGATTAGCAACAATAAAAAATGAATGACCTCATACAAAATGTCATTAAAGCGGAGTTCCACCTAAAAATGAAACTTCCGCTTAACCCACTCCTCGCCCCCTTACATGCCACATTTGGCATGTAATTTTTTTGGGGGGGGGGGAGTGGGTGCTTCAGAAGAAGGGGACTTCCTGTCCCACTTCCTCCTTCCGCCGAGGGGCTGGAAAGACGATTAGCTTAATCGCCTTTTCACAGCCCCTCCCTGTAGGCGAGCGCCTGTCCAATCGGACGGCTCCGCGCCGCTCGCGCATGCGCACTGCCGCTCGCGCATGCGCAATGGGTGCCCAGCCGTGAAGCCGAAAGCTGTCACTGCCGGGTGCCCACACTAAGAATGGAGCCGTGGAGCAGGTAAGTGTCTGTTTATTAAAAGCCAGCAGCTACACTTTTTGTAGCTGCTGACTTTTAATAAACTTAAAAAAAAAGTGGAAAACCCCTTTAAAGTGTTACTAAACCCAGGACCCTGCATTCACCATATCTGGTTTCCCCACAGTACACAGAGCATGGAAATGCAACTATTTTAGTCAATATAAACTGTTAAATAGTCTTTTTCAATCAGCGGTTAGAGCAGTCTTGTGACTTCTATCAGTATCTTGTTAAAGCTTGTAGGAGGAGTTTTCATTCTGCAGTGAGTGTTCTATAAGACTGCATTACCTCCAACCCTCTGTCTGGACAGTGCCGATTGGCCCTGTGCTGATCACATGCACTCTTGCAAGAAAAAAAAAAACTCTCTATCAATACACACCAAACTGAGCATGTGCAGCTTGTCCCCTAGTCTCTGTCTTATCAGAAGATAGATTGGGGACAGTGGAAGAAGGGGAGGAACAGGAGAGGACGGGATCAAACAGCCTTTTTACACAATGCAGAGGATTAACCATTAGGTTCCACAGTGAGTATAGCAAGCATGCTTTACTGCCTATACAGACTGATTTTACTGTTGTGGGTTTAGTAACACGAATATACGAATAATCAGTGGAGCAATCTTTGCATATTTGCTCATCTCTGTGCTGTACAGATATGCCGGGATAAATTGCTGTGCTGTGTTCAATGGATGCATGAGTAAAGCTTACTTTTAATGTTACAATGCAAAATGTAATCTCTGTGTACATATTATATAAATAGGGGTTCATTTACTAAAACTGGACAGTGCACAGTCTGATGCAGCTGTGCATAGTAGCCAATCAGCTTCTATTATTTTACTTTTAGAATAATAATTAATTTACCTTTACAATAATAATTTGTGAATTCAGGATTACAGATGAGTGGTGTGCTTGAACAGTCTTCGGGTTCTACAAAGATTGTGCCCATTCTACCACTTCTCTCAGTAATCACCATTAAACATGTCCGGAGTATATTTTTTTAGAAGGATGTAAAACTTTCTTTGCTTGAACACACTGGGATTGATTTAGTAAAAGTGGAGGGTGCAAAATCTGCGGCAGCTAGAAACCAATCAGCTTCCATTTATTTTTTTCAAAGCTTAAATAAACATGCTGAACTAAGAAGCTGATTGGCTACTATGCACAGCTGCATCAGACTGTGCACTGTCCAGTTTTAGTAAATTAACCCCTATGGTTATATAATATATACATTGAGATTACATTTTGCATTGTAACATTAAAAGTAAGCTTTACTCAATAACAAAAAAGGTTGAGAGGTATACAGGAAAAAATCCTTACTGCTGAGTAGTCCAGTGTTCATCCAGGCATTGCTGTATTGTCCACCCCAGTGCTTTTTTCCCAGCCATCTACTGATCCTAGAACAGACCAGCTGGTGATACTGGAATACAAACTCAAGGATCCTTGCTGCCTATTACATACTTAAAGTGGAGTTTCCATCCCAATTTTTTTTTTTCATTATTGTGCTCATTAGACTTAAAAAAGGAAAAAATAAATAATATATATTTTTTTACTCATCTGGAAATGCCTGTTGCTATGCGGTCCCACAAAATCTGCCTTTGGAATCACCTAGGATTCTGACATCATCTCCCTCTAATGCTCCTGGGAAATGTGTGTCATCATTTCCCAGGATGCAGTGCGCTGTCCAATTATCACTCCCCATCCAAGACTTCCAGGAAGTAAGTGCTTGTAGGCTTCACAATGCCCACAAGCAAAATGACAACGGTGTGGACATAGTTTTATAAACTATCTTTTTTGAATAACTATGCGGAGCGGCGGCGGATTGTAAAATAGTAAGTGACCGGATTTATATTATAAAAACGCATGATGAAAGGACATACATTTAAAAAATGCCAGGACTGAAGCTAGTCATACAATATACAATTTTATTATTCAATTTATTTTAGATTTACCTTCAATTAAGTAGTACACGGGCCTGTCTAATTGCATACACATTGAAAGTGTTTTGGTTTGACCTCATAATATATGGTTTTGATAAATCTAAAGAAAAATTGTTAAAATAAAGTGTATAATGTATGACCAACATAAGACATTTCTCATAGCCTAGATAAGCAGCTCAGGCTTCAGAAGGTGCAATCCAACTATCCCCCTACTTACCTTCAGTAGAGCTGTGTGCGTTTATTCTCCAGGGGATTGGACAATGTTAAGATTTAGGATCCATTCACACTTGAGTGACTTATCATGCAACTTTGGACATCAAAGTCGCATGACAAGTCACTCCCCAGGTTTTCCAAAGATAACAATTCATATATGTGCGTTTACAGTTCATGCACTACTTTGGTCCGACTTTCATGCAAATAGAGGGCCACAAACTTTAATGTTAGCCCTCAAAAGTTTTATGAAAGTCGTACCTAAATGTTATACAGCGCAACAGTTGTGTAACAGTTGTCCATTATCACTGGTCAAAGCCAAAGTCGTATTCAAGCCGCACCCATCCAAAGTTGCATTAAATTTGCGGCAAAGTTGCACTCCAAAGTCACGGCAATTTTGGAGTTGTACAAGTGTAAATGGAACCTAATGTATATTTGGGGTTTAGCATAGTTGCTTGGAACTGCTCCTTAATCCAAACACCGACATGCTCTACAGAAACCTGCTACTTTATTTAGTGTATTGATAATGTAATTTCCAAAAAAAAGAAAGTGGTACATTTTCCTCGGGCAGGACTTCCTTATAAAACAAATTCTAATAAGTACAAATCAAGAGCAATTTTGTAAACATATCTGGGCCAAGCAGATGTAACTTGCCTAGGTGAGAATTGTGGAAGAGGAAGCAGGTACCTGTCACAAAAAGGTACCTGCCTTGCCCCGTCCCCCCCAAAAGAAACACTAGAGGAAAAAGAGAGGATGAGCGGGCTGTAAGCATATCCGCTGTAAGCATATGTCTTTAGCATTTTCACTATATGCTTTTTAATGGAAACCTGAATTGTGACAAACAGGTGCGTTCAATCATAAACATGCATTGGCCTTCACAAATATAATGACAGCTTATTTGGCCTATTGTTTTATTTTCAATCTTCCTGCTTATAAATGTTTAATAAACTATGACAATTGGCATCTAAATAATTGAAATTAATTGAAAATTATATAAAGGCAGAAACAGATAATGAATGCCAATTAACATTTTGCACAACATATGATTTTTATAATATTAACACAAGTAGGCACCTGGAAAAGGGAGCATTTGTTGCCAGTGTGCATGGAACAAATGCTATCACAATTTTGCACATTGTAGGCAGTAAAATAGCATATGTTCTGAATGGCAGTAGATCAAATGTTGGCTGTAAAGATGAAAATACTTGTTTTGTTGGGTAAAGGGTCTTTAAAGCATCTATTTTGAGAAGTGGTGTTTAGCATTAAAACTAATTTCAGTTACAGTATATACATGCTGGTTTATATTGGCATCAAATTTATCTTGAAACAGAGTTTGTCTTGGTAAAAATGTATAAATGTATGCTATAAAGTCAGGAACTCAAATTTAACAGTTCATAGCACAAATATAGACATATTAATAGAGTTACTGTCTTACAGAGATGACTCAAATTCCCAAAATGCAGCTGGCATGCGAGGCAAGGATAAAGTGCCAGTATTACTGGTAATATCATCTGTGAAGGTCTGGTATGACCTTACATAGGAATACAGCATAGGTGCAACAAGTGCAAGCATAATTTTTTTGTTTTTTGGGGGGATTTTTTTTGTTCACTGGTGGGTGATATTGCTAGCATCCTATGCAGTCCCTGGTTTCTTTAATAATTTGCATATCACAGCTCATATCCTATATGTTATAGCCCCTTGACAAGAGCAATTTTCATTACTTAATAACTTATGATAACATAGTACCGTATTTATCCGCGTATAACACGCACAGGCGTATAACACGCATCCTAACTTTAAGGCCTCGTACACACGACCGAACATGTCTGCTGAAACTGGTCCGCGGACCAGTTCCCGCGGACATGTTCGGTCGTCTGTATGGGCGAGCGGACCGGATTCCCGGCCGAGCGGAAAGGGTTCCAGTGGACAAATGTTTCTTAGCATGCTAAGAAACATGTCCGCTGGAAGCCTGTCCGTCTGACATGTCCGATGGTCTGTACGACTCATCAGACATGTCCGCTGGGCCGCAATCCCTTGCATGCGTCAAAGTGATTTGACGCATGCGTGGAAGCATTGACCTTCCAGGGTCGCGCACGTCGCCATCAGCCATCAGACCAAAATCTGGCAGCGGACATGTCCGATGAAAACGGTCCGCGGACCGTTTTCATCGGACATGTTCGATGGTGTGTACGAGGCCTAAGAGGGAAGTTTCAGGAAAAAAAACTTTCCACAGCCCCCTGCATATAACACATAGGCACAGTTTACCCTCTATTTTCAGGATAAAAAAGTGAGTGTTATACGCCAATAAATACAGTAATTTATTCATTATTTTTGAGGAACAAACTATGCTTTCTTGCAAAAATGATTATATTTTTAGTGTTATCTATATTCCAAAATGCATAAATTATTTTGTTTCCTATTTTGACCAGTGCTAGTTTTAAATATAGCAATATACTGTAAATAAAAATATACATTTTATTCTAAATATTTGTACTGTTCAAATCGACACTCAATTAATGTTTTTGCAACAAACATGGAAAGTTTTTCAATTTTACACATTTTATTTTTATGTGCCAGTGAAAAAAATCAAGAACAAACTGAATAAAAACAACTCAAAAAATAATATTAATAGTATAAAAAAATAAACAAAACAGAAAAAATACAGTTTAATAAAAAAACAAAAAACTGATGTCATTGTATTTTCGTCAATGACACTTGCAGATTATTTGCAAGTGGCATTTTACACAGGAACAAATGCATTTTAACAGCTGTTCTTGCAGTGTAATACAAATCATTTTTCCAGTTGGCATTTTTTTTTACATCTTTAAAATGTTGCCATTTCAGCAGGGAGAGGAGCAGATTGTAACATATGCATGCTAGAAAATGTGAATGTTTTAGGACATATTTCTTACATTTAAAATCCTCAATAACATGTTAAAGTTCTATTTTAGTCAAAACTTTCTTTTTAGGGTTTCAGATAGAGCGGTGAATGGTTAGAACAGGTATCCAATTGTACCACTGTCTGTGCCCCCTGCATCAGTGTGATAGGAAGTAAGGGAAAACTATTCAACAGACACAATGGTAAGTACACCTTCTTTTTAGAAGTGTAGAAAAGGGTTGGAAATATTGGGGCAGATCCACATAGATCTGCACCCGCGCAGAGTATCAGAGATACGCTAAGCCGCCGTACCTTACCTGGCGTTCTTTCAAATCCTCAAAGATTTTGCGCCGTAAGTTACGGCGGCGTAGTGTATTTCTGGCGGCGGAATTCAAATCGGCGATTAGGGGGTGTGTTTCATTTAAATGAAGCGCGTCCCCGCGCCCAATGAACTGCGCATGCTCCGTTTTGAAATTTCCCGCCGTGCATTGCGCGAAATGATGTCGCAACGACGTCATTTTTTAAACTTAGACGTGACTTACGTCCATCCCAATTCACGGACGACTTACGCAAAAAAAAGAAAAAATTCAAATTTTGACGCAGGAACGACGGCCATACTTAACATGGCAAATCTAACTATACTCCGCAAAATACCAGCTTTAACTATACGCCGCAAAAAGCCGACTAGAGACGACGTAAGAGAATGCGACGGCCGCGCGTACGTTCGTGGATCGTCGGAAAAAGCTAATTTGCATACCCGACGCGGGAAAAAAAAACGCGAACTCTACCCAGCGAACGCCGAAGTATTGCATCTACGATCCGAAGGCGTACAAAGCCGCAACCGTTTCCAGCGGACATTTCTGCTCCCGATTTTGATCTGATGGCTGTACACACCATCATATCAAAATCCCCGCGGAAAACATACGCGGTGACGTGGCCGCGCCGTCGCCGCGACGATGACGCGGCGATGTGCGCGACCTGGAAGGTAAATACTTCCACGCATGCGTCAAATCACTTCAACGCATGCGAGGGATGGGGATCGATTGGACTTATCCGGTGAGTCTGTACAGATGACTGGATCAGTCCAACGGACAGGTTTCCAGCGGATAGATTTCTTAGCATGCTAAGAAATTTTTATCTGCTTGAAAACCGTCGGTTGGAGAAATCTCCGCCGAAAAATGTCCGCTAGGCCGTACACACGACCGGATTTGTCTGCTGGAACTGATCCGCGGATAAATCCCAACGGATAGATCCGGTCGTGTGTGCGAGGCCTAAGGCCCCTTTCACATTGAGGTGTTTTTCATGCGGTACAGCGCTAAAAATAGCGCTGCTATACCGCATGAAAAAAACTGCCCTGTAGTGTTCAATGTGAAAGCCCGAAGGCTTTCACATTGAAGCGGTGCGCTAGCAGGAGCGCTCCAAAAGTCCTGCTAGCCGCATCTTCACCGTTCCTATACCGCGCCTTCCCATTGAAATCAATGGGAAAGCGCGGTAATACTGCGGTAATACCGGCCGCAACGCGGGCGGTATTAACTCTTTTTCGGACGCTAGCGGGGGTTAAAACCTCACCGCTAGCGCCCGAATATCGCGGTAAATACGATGGTATAGCCACGCTATACCATCACCGCGGCTGCACGCCTCAATGTGAAAGCAGCCTTAAGGTCATCAGGGCTTCTTGATATAGAGCCAGTTATCATGATATAATATTAGATTCTCTTTAAAATTTTCAAATGTTAATCTGTTAATAAAACGTCTGGCATTGCTATTTTTTGAGCAATTGGTTCACTTGTATATCTTATGAACCCCTATTTTTTTTTTAAATAAACTATTACATTTTTAAATCTTCTTGCCACAATTCTGGAAAGTCTTTTTGTCTGGTATGCGCCAACTATTTATGTCCTAAGTAATAATTTTACTTGGCTGCTGAAATCACATCAGTGCTTTCCTACATCTGCTCTTATCATTGTAGTTTTCATGAGAACAAAATTTCCTTTCTTTTTTGAATTGTCTAAGATTGACGACTTCTGCAATAAATATAACATTTTCTGTTTGGAAATGGACGCTGTGTTTAAACATAATATGGTAACCCATTTTTTTTTCTTTAAATCTCTGTATAAATGGAACATATGAAATACTTCTTCTGCCTATAAGTACAGAACTTAAGCTTACGGTGATATTAAACTCTCCTTTTAATATTTTCTATTAAAAAAAGTCCCTTTCCTCTTTGTCCTGGCGGTGAAATAGATGCTGCCCTCTCCTCCCTGATTCTAGTTGTCAGAGTGCTAAGAAGAGATGTATGTGTGTGTGCGTTCCTATCAGGTTCCATATCTATAGGCATGCACAGCACCTGGAAAGCCACATTCTTCTCTCTCCCTTTTCCAACAATTTGACTGGCAGCAGTAGAAGTGTCTATCCCTCCACTGGCCTAAAGCCTTGTAGACTGAGGATCCCGGGAGGAGGTCGCTGTACTGACAATGCAATGTTAGTACAGTGATTTCCCCGTAGAGCTATTGTGTTCTTACAGGGGGACTGCCCCCCTGCCAGGTTAGGTATGCATCTTGCATCTCTAAGCTTAGAAAGCTAAGAATGGGTTTGCCACCCTTTCTACATCTACTGGCATAAGGTGTAACTGTTCTTTCAGATTCTGCAACCTTTTATATTGTGGGGCAGAAGAACAAGATTTTGTAAACAGTAACTATTATGTATTAGCTGTATCTTATATAAAGTCTTAAGGCATCCATTTTTTGCAAATGTTATCAAACTGTACAGACTGTTGAAAGATTTTGCATATACATTGTGTTTGAATTTAGCATTTGGCGCAATAGCCACGCATTTGGGATAGCAGCGATTTGAAAGAGTCTTTATCACAATAAGCATGCCAAATTTTCCTGAGTACAGAAAGGGGTTTAGGTCACTAAACAGAGCCACAAACGAAGATAACTCAGCCATATTTGGTAAAACTGCAATTTAGGTAAATAAGGCACAATAGGGAAGAATTTCCTAATATAACTAAGCTGCTAAATATGTATAATAACCAAATTCATATGCATTGGCAGTAATGTCGCCACTTTCAGTATTTGCAGTTGAGTAATTTTTTAACAAGCTGAGTTATGACTTGGTTTATTCCAGCCTAATAAAAAGTAATGACTGAATATGTGATCATGACCTGAATATTACTGTAACTATTCCTTATATTATATATTTACACTGTGTCAAATTTTGTGAATAATTTGGGGAAAAAAATCATATATGCATTATAAGCATTAATTATTAATTGCGTTTTTTTCTATTAGTTAGAGAGATGTGTAGCACCCTCTAGTGCAGTGGTTCTCAACCTTCTAGGGCCGTGACCCCTTGATAAAATTTCACAAGTTGTTGGGACCCCTAACAGTAAAATTATTTTCATAGCGCGGGTTGTCAGCACCCAAGGCAAAACAAGTCATTTATGCCCCTAACCCACAGACATTTAGCACTCCCTGAGTCCTTGTAATGGCAACTATAATCGCAGGTAGTGTCACTCAATGTCTCCGGCTTAACTGTGTCTCCAGCTCTGTGGTGTCTCGTAGCAGTGACACCTATGCCGAAATCAGGAGACAGGGTCTCCTCCAGCCCCTCCTACTTCACATTCCTCACCAGTAAGCTGACCTCTAGACCCCCAGCCATGCCGTAAACTGAATGGGCGCCTGCGAAGAGGCTGAGTGGGCAGCTGCGGGCTCCAGGAACAGCCTAGATGGGTGGCCACATGCTCCAGGGACAGCCCTGCTGGGTGGCTCCAAAAATGCTGGGAGAGTGATACGGGCTTCAGGAACAGCCCGGGATTTGGTGACCCCCTGGTAAATCATCATTTGACCCCCGAGGGGGTCCTGACCCCCATGTTGAGAACCACTGCTCTAGTGTGCTAGAAATGTTTTATTTTTTTTGTAGTGTAGATAAATTGTTTGGCTTGGCTGGCAGCCAAGCCTGGACTTAATCTGGGTCAGGGTGACTGATCCAGGGAGGTTGGATGACTCATCAGGCAGCACTTCTGGTACCTCCCCCTACTTGCTGGAACCTTGAAGAAGCTTCCAGAAGAATGGGAGGGAGGTTAGGAGGAGCTACCTGGAGTATTGAGGAGGGCCCCAGCGAATCCCCTGAAAATGGTCTGGCAAGAGGTAGGCCCCTCTTAAGCAGGGTCAGTGTGGGTGTAAGCTGGATATGGAGTGTTGAGGAGGCTTTCGGAGGCCCTTTAGGGTAACCCCCTAGTCTGGGGGGATGACTTTGGCCCTGGGACTCAGGTGCTTGAGGGACCCTCTTAAGACACAAGGAGGAGTCCTGTTGAGAGTCCCAGGAGCAGGAGTGAGGACAGCAGGAGACAGCTAGCACGTCTGGGAGATCTCCAAGGAGAAGACAGCCACTGGGTGGTTGGTGAGTGAGACAGTCTGGGAGGACTGTGGGAAGTAGCCAGGAGGGCTAGTGAAAGGGGCAGCTGCAGCCAGGTGGGCAGTGCAGCCAGGTGGCAGTGCCTGAAGAGGTGGTGCTGAAAACAGTAGCCACAGGAATGTAGCTGGACACTGGACTTTTTCTCTCTTTCTTTTGTGGATTAGGCTGGCCTAACACCCTTCCTGTTTCCGATTGACATCCCATTTCCAACTAAAGAACTTTGGGTGAGGCCTAGGACATTGACACAGCCTTTTTGAAAGAGCCTGATGACAGAAGGGGAGTGGCTCCTCTCACTAGAGACTCTGAAAAAGAAAAGATGTGTGTGTGCTGCGTATTATTTGTTTCTGACCCCGGTCTGACAGAATTTACAGTTAGGTAATAAGTTAGAGTTGGGAGTGTGTTTTTTTGTTCTGTTTGGCAGGTATTGTTGTGGACGGCTGTTCATCCTACTTATTATGGACTCAACATTTTCCAGTCTGCTGGGAGGGCTTCCCTCTAGGGGTAGGTCCTCTAGCTTAATTCGGCATGCTTTATACTGTGTAGAGTTAGCTGCAAGGACCTGCAGCTAGGATGTATATACTGATGATATCTGAAGTACATATGTATTTTCTTTTGTCTATTTTTGTATATGCTAATTTATTTGTAAATAGCCCATCCAAATTGTCTGTTTTTTCCCCTCCCACTATTTTTTTATGGGATGCCCATGAGTTTTTTTTTTTCCCAGCCACAGGGACAGGCTGTTTTCTGGAGGGCGTCCATAGGCCACGTCCAGATGAAGATACGCATACCATTGCGAAACTAGTCAACGTCATTTCCAGTGACGATAGTGACGCCGAGGATAGTGGCTCGGCGTCACTATCCTCCCCCCCCACAGTGACGCCGAGCCTAAAGGAGGAAATGTCTCTAACCAAACACTGGACGGAGACAGCTACCAAGCCGCTTTTAAACAGCATCCACAATAGATCACAGGAATCAACACAGGAATAACTGTTCACCTGTCCGGCCACCTGAACCCGGATCTCCTTATCTTGTTTGCTTATCAGCAGTGTGCCAGCCGTTCGTTACCATCTCTCCACGACCCATACTGAATACTCCAAGTAGCGACGATACCGTCATAGACACAGTGGTGTCATGAACTCCTTGTCATTCATTATTAGGAGTCATCTAACGGTCGGCTCATGGAGTATTTGAACATGTGGAAGTGGTAATGTATTATTCACCACGCTGTGACATATATAATTAATTTGCTGGCCACACTATATGCTGTATTGCCAATATCAGAACTTTGACTTCTATAGCCCTGGCTAACTTTAGACTGTGGTCCTCACATTCATAAGTGAACATTTAGTGGAGTATTTTTGGACGACTGGAATCTCCTGTTTTTCCATCATCTACAATATTAATCATATTTAGGTAGTTTTTCTAGCTGGCTAGTGCTGTCTTCTTCTTTTTCTCTTTCCCTTTTTTTCTGGCTCGAGCCTCCAGGGGGATTTGGGAGGTGGCTTTTTCTCCTTATACAGCGGTTGCTGTTCACTCTGGAATTCCCGTAGTGAGTAAAAAGCTCCCCTCCCCAATTACCTGGCATCCGGACTGTGTTTACTGTTATATGTTATGTCCTTGTTTTGTGTGTCTTTAGTGTAGATCTGGATATTGATTCACCCAGGTCTTATTACACTTTTTTAGCCTCCTGTTTATATTTATTCACCAACCTTATTGATCATTTAATAAAATATATATTTTTTTTGATACGCTATATACAGAGTGTGGTCCTGTAGACCCCTTCTTTTTTCAATCATCCTGGGTTGAAAAATGTTTGAGTATGTAGTTAGGGGCTGAACCACAGCTGGCTAATATATGTTTTTATATGGTATACCTCTATCCTCGATCCATTTCCTACTTTTCTTTATATGTTTTCTGGAGGGTTGTAGCACCCACTAGTGCGCTAGAAATGTAAATAGTTGTTTTTGTAGTGTAGGTAAGTTGTTTGGCTTGGCTGGCAGCCTAGCCTGTAATGATTCTGGGTCAGGGTGAGTGATCCAGGGAGGCTGAATGACTCATCATGCAGCACCTATAGTACTTTTCCCTACTTGATGGAACCTTGGAGAAGTTTCCAGAAGAATGGGGGGGTTAGGAGGAGCTGCCTGGATATTGAGGAGGGCCCCATCCAATCCCCAGCAAATGGGCTGGCAGTGGGTAGGCCCCTCTTAAATTCTCTGGCCAGCAGGGGCAGTGTGAAGTTCTGCTAGAAGCTGGAGATGGTGTGCTGAGGAGGCTGTCGGAGGCCCTCTAGTCTGGGGGGTGACCTCAGGCCTGGGGCTCAGGTGCTGGTGGGATCCTCTCAAGAAACACAGATGAGTCCTGTCCAAAGGCACTGGAGCAAGAGTGAGGATAGTATGAGCCAGCTAGTCTGGGAGGACTGTGGGAAATAGCCAGGAGGGCTAGTGAATAGGGCAGCTGCAGTCGGGTGGGCTGGTAGTGCCTGAAGAGGTGGTGCTGGGATCAGTAGACACAGCAATGTAGCTGGACACTGGACTTTTTCTCTACACAACCAAAGGGGTCTGTGTTCCCTACCTGTAAAGGGCTTTTGCTTAATCTGGCTGAGTGCCTTGAGACTCACTCACTGGACAGTGTCCGGGGGACACTGGAAGGTGGCAGGTGTCCTGGGGACTTATAAGAAAAGATCCTAAAATGATCCCTGTGACTATGCAGTGTTTTGGAAGTCCCATTGGCTACCAGTAACTGTGCATAGGCCCAAGGTAACCAGATGCCAAACAAACCTATCTCATGATCTTCAGCTGTGAGGCTTCAGACTGCTCAGAAACGTGCCTCATGATTCATAACTGTGAGGTCTCAAAGTGATACTAAACCCACAACAGAAACATGTGTCTTTCCTCAGTCTGTCTCACTCATATCTACACATAACACCAGGGCTCCTGCGGGAACGCATGGGAACGGCGTCCCTGCACTTTTTTCACAGCAGGGACGCAGTTCCCTTTGCAGGACTAGAGCAGCCACGAGCAGCCGAGCCGCCCAAGCCGATCCTTCACTAAGCGGCGATGCCCAGCATTGCCACATAGTGAAGGACTCGAGTCACTGTCAGGGGCAGGCGAACTGAGCCGAGCAGACTCAGAGCTCCTCCTCCAGGCTCCAACCTTGCCTGCCACCTGTCCTTCAGTACGCGGACGGTTGCGTGTGACATCACGCGGAGGCGGAGTCACACAGAAACGCTAGGGCGAGCCCGCGTCGCCTCTCCTCACACTGTCACACGCACTCTGCCCTGACACTGACACACTGACACTGTGTGTGCAGTGAGCTGTAAATACAGCCCTTTTGGTACCCTGCTATAATATATATTTATATATATAGATTGACCAGCCAGCCAGCACCCTGAGGCCAGCCAGCCAGCCAGCCAGCCAGCACCCTGAGACCAGCCAGGTTAGCACTGAGACCAGCCAGGCCAGCACCGAGTACCCTGAGGCCAGCCAGTCAGCACCCTGAGACCAGCCAGGCCAGCACCAAGACCAGTCAGGCCAGTGCCGAGACCAGTCAGGCCAGTGCCGAGACCAGCCAACCAAGCACCAGTATTTTCTGTGAAATATATATGCATATGAGTGTATCATTTTTTTTGTGGTGGGGGAGTGGATCTTGGGTGGGAGTTCCCACACTTTTTTCCCCAGGACTAGGCCCCTGCATAACACTCTTCAGGTTCATGTTTGACATGGTGGGTTTGTTTTTTTATTCATTTTTGGTGGGTATATGCATACACATCTCCCTTGGCTGTAGTATCCTTAGCTAGCATAACTTCAGATCACTGCAGTAATTACACACTATTCATCACCTTCACTCACTCACTGGAATAGGTTCATCCTATTAACAGTCTATTAATTTCACATGGTTTCATCCTCATATCCTTGAAGAGCAGTGTGGGCTGTCAAGCATACACAAGATTCACATGGTCGTGATATGGTCACCTGGTCTTCACCTGGCTGCTGTCTCTGGTCTGGATGGGATTCCATACCTCAGCCTCGGGGGAGATCATCATCCCTGTCCCCCGTCCTACTTTGGACATAGGTTTGGCTTCACTATTGGGCCACATTGTAAGTTATAGACCTTTTTTTGAGAGATGGTTCTCCGTTTAACCACTTAAGGGCCGCCGCACGACGATATACGTCGACAGAATGGCATGGCTGGGCACAAGGTCGTACATGGGGGGTAAAGTCTTGCGCCAACAAAATAAGTGAATAATAAATTATAATACTGAGCTGCACCCCAAAATTGCAGTAGACTGTAGCAATGTGAATATGTGGAGAAATAGGGGACGCTACAGGTGATAAAATACCTTAATATACATAAGTAAATCGGGATAAATTAATAAATAATAATCAGCAAACAATAATAATCATGAATGGTTAAGTGATAATAATAGTGATAATGTCCATCACAGTGCACAACTCCCGATTGGGAGATGTGTTAAACAATAATGTGCAGAAAAAGTCCATAAATTAGGTGTAAATTGATGATATGCTGGTGCTCGGAAAATAATTCCACTCAATTAATAAACGTTTCCACCTCCACCAAAAGAGAGAAGCAATCACCGCAAAAGTGCTCAAGGATGGCACCTTACCGCAAGATGTTGACCAATTTAATTAAAAAGAGGTCAATAAAGGCATAAAGCATAAACCATGGATTCCAGGCGCAGCTCTTGTTCACTTGATTCCACCAAACTCCATCCCACATGAAGTCAACCAGAAAGAAGAAAAAACCGCCATAGAATAATATGGTTTTATTAAAAGAATGTAAAAACAGACAGCGCCAAGTGGCCCCTTACTTTAGTTGGTGCCTTTTCCCGGCACTGAGGCTGATCAGCATTGAATGTAAAAGTGGAGAGACGGTTCTACGCTCAGGAAGCCTGCAAAGACAGCGTGCGTTCCACCTCTCGGATCCAGAGAGCCAGCGCGACCGGAAGTGCGTTGATTTTGCGTGACCAGGCGCCTCGACGTACGTTTTGTGTTTCCACGTCGTCAGGAAGCGTTTATTGATTGAGTGGAGTCATTTTCCGAGCACCAACATATCATCAATTTATACCTAATTTATAGACTTTTTCTGCACATTATTGTTTAACACATCTCCCAATCGGGAGTTGTGCACTGTGATGGACATTATCACTATTATTATTACTTAACCATTCATGATTATTATTGTTTGCTGATTATTATTTATTAATTTATCTCGATTTACTTATGTATATTAAGGTATATTATCACCTGTAGCGCCCCCTATTTCTCCACAAGGTCGTATATGTACGTGCCCTTTAAGAACCCAGCCGCGACCAGCTCAGAATCTCTGTAGATGGTAAAGGGGGGCTCTTTCTATATGCATAGGAGGACAGTGGCAGTCAGGGATGTATCCAGTTGCCTTGGGGTGGGGGCGGTAAAATGCACCTTTGCACCGTCCCTGTCCCCAGGCACATGGATCAGGAGGCTGTGTGTGAGCGGCCAGAACCAGCTGTGCTGGAGCTGTTAGTGTCAGTTTACTGGGGGGCATGGCCGCCAGCTAGCTGACGCATGCTGTTGCAGCTCACACGCTCAAGCTTCCGGGGGTGGGGAGGCATCGCTGAGTTGAAAGACCCTGACACCCCCAGGGCCAGCTGACCCCAAATACCATCTATCTACCCCCATTTACCCTGCCCCAGTGCACACCCAATACCTCAAAAAAGGCCTTAACACTGTGGGTCCTGCTGGGAGCAGGCCTGTAGGTCCTGCTGGAAGCTGGCCATGGCCTGTGGCTAGCTCCCTGCAGGACCCACTGGCCGCTTTGCAGGGCTGATCCTGGGCGGGTACACCGTGAGCAATTGCATATAGTTTATATACTGTTTTTGTGCGTGTTTGCAAAATTAAAGTGGGCCGGTCTGGAAGGTTTCCAGAGCCAAATTGTTGTCCCAGTCCAGCCCTGTCTGATTCCCCCCTTCTTCAACTGTCCCCAATGCATCTCCTGATAAGACAGAGCCTTTGGAGTCACTCTGCACATGCTCAGTTTGCCTTGTATTGCTGGAGAGTTTTCTTTTTCTTGGGAGGGTGCATGTGATCAGCACAGGGCCAATTAGCACTGTCCCAACACAGGGTCAGGGGTCCTGCAGCCTCATAGGACAGTCAGAGTAGAATGAAAACTCCTCCTACAAGCTTTAATCAGACACCAATTAAGGTCACAAAATTGCTATATTTTGCTGATGTGAAAAGATATTTACAGTGCCTTAAAGTATTCACACTTGAAATGTTCCAAATTTTGTCATGTTAAAACCAAAAGCATAAATTTATTTTATTGGAATTTTATGTGATAGATCAACACAAAGTGGCACATAATTTTGAAGTAGAAGGAAAAAGATAAATGGTTTTCAATTTTTTTTACAAATAATTATCTGAACCACCTTTCACTGCAATAACAGTTGCAGGTCTTTTGGGGTATGTCTCTACCAGCTTTGCACATCTAGAGAGTGACATTTAGGTCTGGACCTTTTACTGGGCCATTCTAACACATAATTATGGTTTGATCTAAACCATTCCATTGTAGCTCTGGCTGTATGTTTAGATTTGTTGTCCTGCTGGAAGGTGAACCTCCGCCCCAGTCTGAAGTATTTTGCAGACTCTAACAGGTTTTCTTCTAAGATTGCCCCGTATTTGGCTTCATCCATCTTCCCATCATTTCTTACCAGCTTCCCTGTTCCTGCTGAAGAAAAGCATCCCCACAACATGATATTGCCACCACCATGTTTCACGTTGGGGATGGTGTGTTCAGGGTGATATGCAGTGTTAGTTTTCCGCCACACATAGCGTTTTACTTTTAGTCCAAAAAGTTTAACCTTCTTCCACATGTTTGCTGTGTCTCCCACATGGCTTCTTGCAAACTGCAAGTAGGAGTTCTTATGCTGCATACACACGATCAGATTTTCCGTCGGAAAAAACTTGGATTGCTTTCTTCTTGCCACTCCTCCATAAAGCCCAGATTTGTGGAGTGTATGACTAATAGTTGTCCTGTGGACAGATTCTCTCACTTGAGATGTGGGTCTCTGCAGCTCCTCCAGAGTTACCATGCTTCTCTGATGAATGCTCTCCTTGCCTGGCCTTTCAGTTTAGGTTGACGGCCATGTCTTGGTAGGTTCACTAAAGTTCTCTAACAAACCTCTGAGGGATTCACAGAACAGCTGTAATTATACTGAGGTTAAATTACACACATGTGGAACTCTATTTACTAATTAGGTGACTTCTGAAGGTAATTGGTTCCACTAGATTTTAGTTAGGGGTAACAGAGTAAAGGGGGCTGAATATAAATGTATGCCACCGTTTTCAGATACTTGTAAAAACAAATGAAAGTTTGGAAAACCATTTATCATTTTCCTTCTACTTCACAATTATGTGCCACTTTGTGTTAGTCTATCACATAAAATCCCTATAAAATACATTTACGTTTTTGGTTGTAACATGACAAAATGTGGAACATTTCAAGGGTTATGGATACCTTTTCAAGGCACTGTAGCAGTTTATATTTACTCAAATAATTGCATTTCCATATTCTTTATACTGTGGGAGACCAGATATAGTGGATGTAGGGTCTTGGATTTCGTAACACTTTAACCTATCACAAATTTGTACCTCATGGTTTTCAGCTGTGGGTGTTTAGACCATTCAAGATTCATGTTTACTTTCTTTAACAGAAATCAGAGTTTGCTGCCATAACCATACAGTATTGGGACAGAGACAACTTTTTAGCATAAAGGAGGAGGTTTAAACAGGATGCTCATCATATTTTCAAAAATCCTCCTAAAGCCAAAATTGAAGAATACTGTTATCTATGTGTGAGGACAGCAAACAGCCCAGTGCTTATTAAAAAATATACAATTATTATGTAATCCAAAAGCAAACCCAATTTACAACATACAAATTCTATAACATATCGCAAAGCCTAAGTGAATGAACTGAGTAGTTTATGGCAATCATAAAATATACAGATTAAATGATTTGTGACAGAAATGTGTTCAGAACAAACTCTCTAAAAGTAGCAAAAAGAGTAAATAGTAAATCAGTCAAGTCCGCTGCAGGAAAACTGATATTGGAATAATCCACCAGGCTGACACCAGGTACTCTTAAAACAAATCCTGCATCAAACAAAGTTTGTGTAGTAGGCAAAGGGCCGTTATTCCAGACAGGCGCAGCAAGATAAGGAGATGCATATGCAGCAGGTAGAGGAGATCACACACATGGAAAAACCATATTTCAAAGAGTTTATGGCTTGTTTATGCATGTGAGTGCCATTGATTCATCTTAGCCTCCAATAAACCATGCTGTTTTACTTATCCTGTACCATGTCTACCCTGGGAGACCTCAAAATGGCATCTGATATCAAGATCCGTCTGCAAAAAGAAATGTCTGCTATGAAAGAGAACATAAAACCAACCAATAAGTCAAGGAGCAGAAAATCAAGCAATGCTGCAATAAACCTCCAATTTGTTAAATTGATAGTGAGGACAGAAAGTCAAACAGAGGCTTCCCTGGAGAATATCCTTAGTATCCAGAATAGCAGAAAGACCACATCATGTCAATGTACTTAGCAGTAAGGATAGAAAAGTATTCTACCTACTAAATCTCTACCAGGTACATCATTGACATCATCATCAAATTTGTACAATATTTGGATATAAATACATTTTGATGCTTTATAAGATAGACAGGCCCTTTCTGAGTGAAAGACATTCAGCATCAAAGAAGACCAATTTCAGTAAAAAAAGGTGCATTACAGATACACAATGCTATACCTTAACATACTACAAAACAGAAATTAATGTTTTTTTTGTTTAGACTTCATTGCCTGTTCTCTTACCTAGGCACAAAAGAAAAAAAGAAAGCAAAGTATTTCAGAAATATTAGTTCTGATTTCCTGTAGTGAGGAGCAAGCATAGGAGGATTAATTCAGATTGCTATAATTGTTAGAGATATTGGATGGCAATTTACTTTTGTCATATGTTGGCAGTATAGTTCAATGCAGCAATTATGTCTCATATACTTGTAGCACTCCCTGTTTACATAGTGTAGATAGTATACGGTAGGTACATTTAGTTAGGCTCCACTGGCTACAGGGTTAATAATTGGGTTGTTTATAGTTTCTAATAGGCTCTGAGGGCTGAGTCTCTGTTACTTCCCCCTGCCTCCTGGAATCTTCCTGAAGGTTCTAGCACTTACAGTGGGGATCGAAAGTTTGGGCACCCCAGGTAAACATTTGTATTAATGTGCATAACGAAGCCAAGGAAAGATGGAAAAATCTCCAAAAGGCATCAAATTACAGATTAGACATTCTTATAATATGTCAAAAAAAGTTAGATTATTCACTCCCCAAAGCCTATAGGGGAGAGGCAGCCAGGTGTAATACTCAACTAGGGAAGAATAGAATACCTGCAGACAGCATAGGAGGTAAACCTTGTTGTTCCAGTCGCACCATACAGTTGATTTAACGGGCGTAAAGTCTGAAATGTTGTGCTTAACATCAGACAGTTAGCAGTTTTCCTCAAAGTTCTACATTTGGGCATCCCATACCACCCTAACCCCATCCAAGTTATTTTCCTTAATAATTTAACAAAACAAAAAACAAAAGCCCTTGGACTGGTTTTCTGACTGCCATATGTCTGCTGAAAATGTTTGCTGCCTGGGTGCACGGACAAAGGGGGACTCAAAATTCAGTGGCCCCTAAGGCCCCGTACACACGAGAGGATATCCGCTGGAAACGGTCCGCCGGACCGTTTCCAGCAGATAAATCCTCTGGCGGATTTGGATCTGATGGCTGTACACACCATCAGATCGAAATCCGCGCGGAATACATACGCGGTGACGTGTCACGCTGTCGCTGCGACGATGGCGCGGCGACGTGCGTGACGCTGGAAGTTAAATACTTCCACGCATGCGTCAAATCATTACGACGCATGCGAGGGAGGGGAGCGGACGGACTGATCCGGTGAGTCTGTACAGACGACCGGATCAGTCCACTGGACTGGATTCCAGCGGATAGATTTCTTAGCATGCTAAGAAATTTTTATCCGCTGGGAATCCGTCGGATTTTTATCCGCCGGGAAATGTCCGCTCGGACGTACACACGACCGGATCTGTCTGCTGGAACTGATCCACGGATCAATCCCAGCGGATAGATCCGGTCGTCTGTACGAGGCCTAAGAGGTTTAGTGCTACATACTGTAAAACAGCAGCCATATAATTCAATGCTTGATAAGTTGGTTTGATGCGTTGAGTCAACAAAGAGTAATGAGTTGACTGAGCAATAGTCAGGATCATCTTCGGTCTATTTTAACCCACCTAAGGAATGGCTAAAGCCATTATTTTGATTTCTGCAATGTTCCATAAATGCTTCTATTTGTGAACTGAAATCTAAATAAAAAAATGTTTCCATACTTTTAAATGTATTCAATTGCTGGTAAAATATTGTAATGTAAAACTCATTTTATATAATATAAAAAAAAATAGAAAAAAGGGGAAGGAGATGGGGTTCAAGAGTTCTATACCAAAGTGAAAAAGCCTAAATCTCTTTTTCTGTATGTATAATGCCATAGATAGTTTGTGAGAAAGTATAAATACATTTTTCCCCACTTCTTTTATTTTTAAACTTTCTATTTTTTATTTTTCAGAAGATTTACTGTACATGTACACTGTATTTCAGAGGATAAAGGTGTTTATTCAAAGTCATATCCAATTATAAGTGTTCGCACACACTGGGCTTCAAAAACTTTGCTGTTACAGGTGTTTGACGTTTTCTTTTTCTGCCTCTAAACCAGTGGCGGCTGGTGCTGGAGAATTTGGGGGGGGGGGGTGGTCAGAGCACTTAAGTGGTCACGGCTCCCCCTGTGCCTGGCACCGCGGCTTCTATGTTGACCCGGTCTTCTTTCTGGGTTTTGGGTCTTCGGGCTCCTGTCCTGATTGGCCGGGGGTGAAGCCGATGGTGAGTTTTGATTCGCTGGTATTGCAGTGTAGGAGGGTTAGGGGTGCAGCACTCTGCTCCCTAAGGACAGCATGAAACAGGCCATTTGGGGCCTCGGGCTCTGGTCACCTGAGGAGATCTATTGGTCTGACTCCCTGCTGTTTAATTGTGTAGGCTAGGAGGGGACACCCCTGCGCCTCTTGTGGACCAGCCGCCACTGCTCTAAACGCCCCTCTATGTTAGCCTATGTGTCCATGCACACATAAGCATTTACAGGCATTTAAAAACAAAAACCCATTACTTGTGCGATCAGAAATGTGGCTTAACGCTAGGTGCATTTATTGCTTGAACATTCATTCATTCTAATGGCCAGAGTAAACTGATATTCTGGCTAATGGAATAAATGAACGGTCAAATGCTCGATGTGCCTAAACGCATCTAAATGTGCCCAAATGCATTTTCAAAACATGGCTTTAGGCACATTTTTTTTAAGTTGCATTTTCCTTCCCTGAAGCTAAGGCATCCAGAGAAGGTAAAAAAAAATGCTCTGTATGCATGAGGCCTTAAGAGGGTACATCCCATTCACTTCAAGGAGACACTGAATAATAGTATGAAACGTTTATAAACGTTGCTGTCTCTAGAATAAATAGTAAAGGGGTTGTAAAGGTTTGTGTTTTTTCATCTTAATTATTTCATCTTAATTCATCTTATGCATTAATGTGAAAAAACATCTGGTTATGACGGCCCCCCCAGCCCCCCATTTTACTTACCTGATGTGCGCGTCACCCGAACGTCCTCTTCTCCACGGAGTCTAGCCGTTGACTGGCTAGATTGGATAGATTGATAGCAGCACAGCCATTGGGCCGCACTGCTGTCAATCACATCCAATGATGTGGCGCGCCGGGGGCGGGGCCGAGTGATACAGTCGGCAGTTATAGCCGCCGGCTGTATCACGGGACCGCGCCCGCAAGCTAACCAAGGGACCCCAGAAGACCAGGATTGGGGGCCACTCTGTGCAAAACGAGCTGCACAGTGGCGGTAAGTATGACATGTTTGTTATTTTTTTTATATTTGAACCTTTACAACCCCTTTAAGAACAGAAATAGATAAAGCAATATAAGGAAGGGGGTTTCTGAGAATCAGCAGCATCATATACTCAAATAGTCCTGTATATTGTGTTTTATAATGTATTATCTTATGAACATTCTTATGATAAACAGATACCACTATAATTGCTTCCCATTTCTTAATCACTTGAGCTCCGGAAGGTTTTACCCTCTTCATGACCATGCCATTTTTTGCTGTTCAGCACTGCACAACTTTAACTGGTAATTGTCATGCAACACTGTACGCAAATTAAAAACAATTTAACACAAATTTTATTTATTTAAATTTTAGAACTTTCTTTTAGTGCTATTTGATCACCTCCAGGTGTTTTTTTTTTTTTTTTAAGAAACAAAAAAAAAATGGAAAATTTTGAAAAGGAAACTATATTTTCTACTTTCTGTTATAAAACATATCTAATAAGAAAAATCAAAAAATCGAATTTCTTCATTAATTTAGGCCAAAATGTATTCTGCTATATGACTTTGGTAAAAAAACAAAATCCCAATAAGTGTATATTAATTGGTTTGTGTGAAAGTTATAACCTCTACAAACTATGATATATACTGAGCATCCGGAAAGTATTCATAACACTTCCCTTTTTTACATTTTGTTATGTTACAGCCTTATTTTAATTTGACAACGTGAAAGAAGTTTGTTTGAAATCTTTGCAAATTTATTAAAACGAAACAACCAAAAAAATTCCATGTGCCTCATGCCGTGTACACACCATCACTTTATGTGATGAAAAAAAACGACGTTTTTAAAAACGTCACTTTAAATGACCGTGTGTGTGGGAAAACGTTGTTTTATGTCTTGTGAAAAAGGACAAAAAAAATTGAAGCATGCTTCAATTTTATGTGTCGTTTTTCAAAACGTCGTTTTTTACTTTTTTACGTTTTTACACCCGCGCATGCCCAGAAGCTAGTTATGAAGCGAGCTTCAATGGAAAAAAGTGGTGAACGTAACCGCGCTTTGCTAGAGCATTGTGAAAAAACGATGGTGTGTAGGCAACTTCGTCTTTGAAAATTGAAGTTTCAAAAACGTCGTTTTTTACTTCACAGAAATGTCGTTTTTTTTCATCACATAAAGTGATGGTGTGTATGCGGCATCAGAATTCACAGCCTTTGCTAAATACTTTATTGAAGCACCTTTGACACCAATTACAGCCTCAAGTATTTTTGAGTATGATGCTACAAGCTTGGCACACCCATTTTTGGGCAGTTTCTCCCATTCTTCTTTTCAGTCTCCCAGTTCCTGCTGCTGAAAAACATCCCCAAGCATGATGCTGCCATCACAATGCTTCACTGTAGAGATGGTTTTGGCCAGGGATGTGCGGTGCCTAGTTTCCTCCAGACATGATTTTGGTGGAAAAATCCATGGCAGGGTACAATCTGGTGCATGCCCTTTAAATACTGAAACATGACCTTATCTCTGACACTTCACACTTTAAAATCTTGGAGGTTATCACTAGATGCATGGAGATACACTAGTTTTTAATTTTAGCTCCACTGCGCAAGATCTAAGGCCCAACATCTCTGTGACTCCCTTTAAATCCATTATTATAAGGGAACCCATTCACAAAGCTATCTTGCACCTTTCACAAAATTGTTCCTCCATGGCAAACCAAAAGGCATTTGCTTTTTCAGGGAGAGAGAGACAGAACTGGACTCACAGTCTCCCAAAAATCCCAAATCATCTGCTTGACACATATGGTCACATTATACCACCAATAGCGCTCAGACACCCACAACGTGTTTGCATATAATCCCCTTGTATATACACATCACTGTCTTGTTCTGGGACCCATTCCATCAGCACACCCAGAACTGTGACTGAGCTTCTACCAACAGCCCATGATCAACAACTAATGATCAGCATAAGGAAGGGCTCGTGAAGATGTCAGCACTGTGCAGCCAACCACACCATGCATCATGGCCATGGTGCTGAGTTAAGCCAACATAAAGAGGTTAAACCGTTTGACAATGTAAACCTTGTACTATGAGTATAAGTCTTACAATGTTTAGTTTGATGCTTACCCAATGGTTATCAGAGGCTGTATAGGCTGTGGAGCCTATCTAGCCATATAAAAATGCCCACTGCATTTCAATCACCTTGAGTGAATATGCAAATAAATTGAGAAGGGGGCATACTGTGCAAGAGGGTTATAGGTGGTTGGGGTGGGGAAGGTAGGTGTAAAAAAGGGTTATTAGTGTTGTAGTATTTAACTACAGGAGGTATAGAGGTGGCCATGTTAGATGCAGAGGGACGAACACATATTGGGATATTAGGTGTGAAGCCTTGGGTACAGGATTGATGCTCAGAGGCTCTGTCTCTATGGGCACAGAGAAGGTATTTCAAGCTATGTCGCTGCTTAATTGAAGCCTCCATTGTTGTATATGGTGCTCCTAAACCTAATAAACTTACAGTCTTTTTGGAAATTTGGAAATTATTTTTTTAGCCAGCACAAAAAATAAAAAAAAAACAGTTCATTGGTCATAATAATGCAGCAGTAAAAAGGTTATTTGAAAAGCAGTAAAGCTGTTTTAAGTGTATGACGAACAGTTACGAACTCAGGCCAAAACGCTGACTCATTTACAACTTAGAACCAACATGACTTTGTCCAAAACAAGTCTTGTATGTCATACAATAACTAGTAAACATTACTCCTGATCTGCTTCACTTGATCCCAGTGTAAATATATCTATAAAAAATGTGGGGACTGGGCAGAAAAAAAACACATATTTACATACAAAATGGACACTGCAGCTAAAGTAATAGTCACTGTTTTGGAGTGTAAATCAGAAATAATTGCTATCATAGTGCACATTTTATTTTAGGCAGCAAAATTTTGGAGATTTATATGAATTGCTGAGCAATACAAAATGCCATAACAGGGACGAAGTCAGTTTTGACGAAATGACGTAGGGAGAAGCGGCGTGCTGACGTCACCACTACCCAAAAAGAGTCCCGGAATGAAAAGGCTGTGTTAGCCGACCGGCTTTACAATTTCATATGCAAATTTCTATCTACACACTGTAAGTGTAATTTTAACAATTTTTTTACATTAAATGTTACTGGATTACGCTATGTTGGCTTTTTCTCTTTCCTCACCTGGCTGTGACTACATGTGACTGTGTGTGAGTGGCTGAGGATTACTATATTGCCGAAGAAGAGATATCCTGTCATATAGACACCCTGGCTGGGTTATAGGCCATACACCAACAGAAGATCTCTAGTTCGGATCTTCATCTTCGGTAAGAGGCACGTCACTTTTCTTTGGTTTGCTCTAGTTTGATGTCACCAACTCACCTATAGGAAGACTGTATACCTTCAAGTATTCTGGCTATCAAAATCCAATGTTTTTCTGAAGATATTAGAACATTCATACGCTCACGTTTTGGGACTCATTGGATCATTGTATTGATAGGGCATCCTATCTGTGTTGTGCCACTTTAATTATTGATATTGTATCTTTCACACACATATGTTCAATGATTGTATTGGCTCATTTGGATACCTTTACATCCTTTGCGTAGCTTGTTTTTTCTATAGGGAATTAGATGTCACATATGATACCCAAAATAAAAAACACCACTTCAAACTTAAGTAATTAACTATAAAAATAATAAAATAGTTAGACTGGCCATAGATTATTCCTATTTTTTGATCAGCCGCTAGGCTGATTAAAAAAAGGAACAAATTCCCTTAACCACACAAGCGGGATGGATAGAGCAATCCTTCCCACTGTCAGAATACAGTGATCAGCCATGCAGCTGATTGGCTGAAGTCAACTTATCAAGAAATATGTTCCAACATTCCCAATTAAGAGAAGTCAATGGTTAGATAAACATATGTCAAGTGGGAATGGACATAGATGGATCAAAATTCAGTTGGTCCCTGCTGAACTGGCTGAATTTCGATACATCGTAATCTTGGGTTTAGATACACTGACATTTGTGTTGTATTTTTGGAACTGGAAGTAATTTACCCCAACAGAGGCACAGACAAAAATTCAAACCTGACAGAGGTTCCAACCTTCTCTACTCTATCGAAAACTAAAATGATTTTTCTGCACTATAAGGTATTTATAGACACAAGATTATTGTTGATTGATATTTGTTACTGAACCTTTCTGTGGTATAGATTAGAGCACAAGTAAGACTTACAAACTAAGTGTAAAAAGCTCCAATTGGGGAAATACATTTGCTAACCAATTATTCTTCGATGAGAAGGTCTGCAGGTCACTACTTATGTGCACTTGGGAAAAGGAAAAAGCATTGGTAGTCAATATACTAAACAACATCTAATACTTATACCCAGCTTTATGTTTTTATCATAAAAATAATTATAACAACAGAATTATACTTATTCAAAATATTTCTGACATAATATCTTAATTTCTAAGCTACAGAGTACAATTATGAAAACAATAATTCACAGTAAGAGACTATAAGATTGATCTTTGGTGACATTATATGACCCATGGTACACTATTTGGAAAGTTCTCTGCTTTGAAATTGTACAGCTATGCTATTGTGTTAATGCAACATGTGATAATGAATGGATCGTTACAATAGGTTTTCTTTTCTACTAATGAAGCTAACATATTTTTGTGCAGAAAAAGTTTTTGCATTAATACATTCATCTTAGATATATTAAAGTAGAATAGTTAGAATTCTATCAGAGAAGCAAAAAAGGAAGTGTTTTTTTAGTAGTGTAAACCAACTCAAGAGAGATGAGCAAATACTGAAGACATTTTTACACTTGCAATTAATGAATTTTGAACCCAAAATCAATTCTATCGAGGTCAAAATTGACCCTGCTGAATCAGTCATTTGATGTTTTGAACAAGATTATCCTTTGTTGACACTGTAATTTGATAAGGGAGGGAGTTCACAGAGAGTTGTGCATAGACCCCATGGCAATAGGCAAAACAATTTCCCATTTAACATAGTAGATAATTGAATTAAAAAGTTCAAGTATATTAATTAGTAAATGATTTAAAACATTTTAATACCATCCCAACCTTTAACTGTAGTCTGAAAATGGCATTGTGCCTTTTGTTCAATACTATAAATGTCATATGCAGTTACAATATTTTAAAAGGCTTAAAAACAAAATGCATTCATTTATTTAATCAATTGCATAAAACAATTTAGATTAAAGATTAGCTTTTTGTCACTTGATAATAAAAAAACGGAGCACAGTCTTTTTTTAAAGAGTACCAATTATCTTTTTAACAATGTTAAAATTACTTAGGAAGGCAAATTAGTCATAGAGGTATTGTGAAATAATTGATGCATACTGATGCTGATAAATTTGGCTTGGGCATCTAGGCTTTAATGGCCTCTAATGGGTTAAAGAACAAGTACATTTTAGAAGGTTATTTATTAATGTGGCTGAAAATTGCCCAATATTATATAAAAGCATACACCTGATTTCTTTTGGAATATAAAGTTAACGCTGTGAAAAAATTTAGAAGATTCCTTGATGGAAATAAGAGATTTTCTTTGAATTGTACGAAGTGCTTCCACAGAAGCACTCTAGCATATAGAATTTATAGTGTATGCATGCTGTATATAAAAGACCCCTGTTTTATTTCTACTGTTAGTACATTGCTTCTGAATTCAGAAAAGAGTTGCCACTTTCATGTAGATTGTGTATTAATGCACTAGAGTTGGATGAAAAAATGGTGCAGGGGACATGGGTATCAGCATTGTTACTTCTGATTCACAAGCCTGTAGTTTGCCAGTCAGCACTTGGCCACACTTAGCTCACTGCTTACTGGATTGAGAGAACTGACTGAATACTTTAGTTCAATTTACCGTATACTGGTGGAGATCTGCAAAGGTAGCTACTGTAATTTGTACCATATAGGTGATATTTAATTAGACAAATTTGCAGGACCCAAGTAATGGGCAATCCTAGGTACCAAAAGATCATAAAGAGAATATGCCAACTTGAAGACACAGATTGCGATATGGATTTAAGAAATACACACTAAATATACAGATTACATAAAGGAAGTAAGATTACAGTGTACTAACTTTTTATGAGATGTTGACTTGATGTGAACCTGGAAAGTATTGCATGGATTCACATGTGATTTAACTTAAAAAGAAACATGACAGTAAAGAATTCACTTATGTACGGATTCTGACAGTGGATTTTAGTTACAGAAAAACTTGTTTTATAGGGCATGCGAGAGCGACTACTCGTATTTTGTTGGCAGCACTTGAATACATATGTATTATATGAAATCCTATAAAACAACATAGTTTACGTAATGATGGAGGAGTCTCACTCTTAATCTGGGAAAAATGATTTGCAGTGATTTATGTAGTGTAAGGCTCCACGCACACTGGGAGCTGAAAAAAAAACAACGTAAAAAAGGCTGGATAAAAAAATGCTCAACACTAACTTTTTTTGCCGGCGACTTTCCATTTTTGCACCAGCGTTTTGCTGGTGTTTAGCAGTGTGTAGCTGGTAGAGTTGGGCCAAAAATCCCCAAGTTCGGTTCACGCCAGAATTCTCGCACATCGCAAAAGTATAGATCGAACAACAACAAACCTCATTGAAGTCTATGGGATCCAAACTTAGAAAATCAAAAATCCCTCTTTTGAATGATTACATGCAAGTTATTGGCCAAAATAAGGGTATGGGGGCCTGGCTACTGGACATGTACCAATGCAAAAAAAAAAACTTTTAAACTTTTTAAAAATAGCGGGGGTAGACATAAAAGGTGAGGAGTGAGGAGGAGAAAAATTGTGTCTCTTTTGTGTGGCTTACAGGTGCTCTTGTCAATGGGCTTGGTGGTGAGAGGTTAAATGCCTCATCAAGCATGTGGTACCCAAATGGCTGGAGTTTTTGCCACGCTTAATCTGCTTACGGCAGAGATTGCAAATTTCAACAGTGCGATCGGCTGCACATGTGCTAAAAACAGCCCACACATCTGAGCTGTGGGAAGTGGGCTGGGAGATAACAGCTCCACAATCTGATGGAATAGGGTAGCTTTTCTCTACTCTTCCATGATGGCTGCCTCTGGAGGACATCCTGCCTTGCTTGGGTGTTTCTCCAACTCACTTTCCTCCTCTGCTTTATCCGACACCCAAGTCAAGTCAGTGACCTCATCATCATCATCCCCTCCCTCCTTATCTTCACTGGAGCCAACTTGGCAATATGTTGCGGCTGGAGGAGCATGACTGCCAATTTGTTGTTTATCAGTGTTCTCCCCTCTATGTAGGTGCATGTTACTCCCTTCCTCTACCTCAGAACCAACATCAGAATCAAGTAATGTCTGTGCATCATCAAGAAGCAAATGGCTGACGGTGTGTTCAAATAATTCAGCTGACTCTTCCATCCCCTCATGTCTTGTGTTAAACACTGCACTACACTAACACACTACACTGATATTACACTATACTGACACACTATATTAACACTACACTAACACTTCACACTCAGAGTCACAATAAGTGAACACACTAACTTGCTAGTAGCAAACTGAGCCTCCACTCCAACAAACTGCAAAAGCTTCCTATAGGAAGGAACCTTTTATAGTATGGAGTGGGACTATGAGCACTGAGCCATGATTGGAGAAAGCCATCATCACTTTATGCAATCAGGGCTCTGACAGTGCTCTGGTACACTAATTGGCAAAGCCTTACACCTGACCAGCGGTGAGGTGTAAGGCTTCATTCAATTAGGGTCCTAGAATGCACTGTGAAGCGTGCAGTACATTGTGGGATGTTCGCTGAATGGGTGAACAGGCAATGTTCGGCCAGAACTTTTGCTCGGCTCTAAACATTCGCACAATACTAGTAGCTGGTTGTTATAGGAGCCCATATCCTTACCAACTGATGAGTCATCAGCTGTCAGCTGCTTCCCTGCTAATAGCTGGATGTAAACAAAAGAATGCTGGCCCTTTGGGTTTGGCATGGATTAAAAAAAAGCGCAAGGTCCCTCCCAAAATCCATACTAAACTCTTATTCAAGCGCCCCCCCTTCTGAACCATACCAGGACACATGTCCTCAACACATGCACCTTGTCCCCATGTTAATGGCGACAAAGGCCTCTTTACCACAACCCTGGCCAGTGGCTGTTGGGGTCTGCAGGCGTGGGGCTTATTGGAATCTGGAAGCTCCTTTTAAAAAGGGGGGCCCCCGAATCCCAGCCCCCCTTGTAAATGAGTAAAGGCGACATAGTACCCCTTCTCATTCACCCCAAAAATTGTAAAAGTGATTAAAAACACAGAGCCAGTTTTTGACAAGTCCTTTATTAATAAAGAATTTTAATCCAACATCAATTATGATGAACGCCATCCGCCTACCTGAAAAAAGAGATCTGCACCTGACGCTGGCTCCCACTGTCTGACAGCTCTGCTTCGTAGCTGCCATTAAATAAACTAAGGGACAGGGCCAACTGGTGATGTCACCAGGTGATCCCACACCCTTGTGACCTCACTGACCCAGGATTAATAAAGAAAACAGCATATTTGTCTTTATTAAATCAACCCCCTTGTATATTACAAGTGGTATTAAACCCAAAGGCAAAACTGATTTATATTGCAGCTTACCAACCATTGTTTGTGGTGGCTGCTTTAGTTTTCATTTTTTTTTCTTTTTTCCTTCTGTTTTCACCTGGTAATCAAGAGTGCCCCCTCACTGAGCACAGAGGGCACAACAGACAACAGATTTGTCAGTCTGGGGGGAGGGGAGCGTTAGATATGCTAGCCGTTTTAATTACATTAACAAATTAAAGCCAGACTCTAGATCACACTTTATAATCAGTTACAGCAAACTGTTTTTTTTTCCTTTTGGGATAAAGATTTTATATTAATAAATAAAAGCTGGTCATTGTAAGCACCCCTGTCAGTAGTAAATGGTTTGTCTCATCCAGATACATCTGGACATCTGGAAGAGAGCTTGTTCTTTTGAAAAACAACAGACTTTACCAATTACATTACCAGAGGAATAAAAGACCTAAAAAGAAGACTAATGCAGCTATAAAAATCTAAGAACTGGTGAGCTACCATATATTAAATGTTTGCTTTTGGGTTTATTACCGCTTTAATATACAAATCTATGAAAATCTAAAGAAGAACATTCCCACTAGAAATACTAACATTTGAAGTTTAAAACCATCTAACCTTACTTGTAACCATGCATATAAACTTATTCTTAAATTTCTTAATAATTCTTTGTATTTCTTCTATCTACTATTGCTGGTGTTTGATGTTTGTTGCAATTCATTTTATTTAATGAGGTTGTTACTTCTAATGACATATATTCCATTTCACAAACATTCTGGTTGCTGACTCTTTGTTGTGTGCCAGGATTTAGGAGACCGGGACAAACTGGGCAGCGGGGATGGTGATAGCGGTATAGAGCCCTGTGTTATATAGGCATCACAAATATTTTTGGAAACGGCGATGCTCACTGTCTTATGTGTTGCTTGGATTGCCTGTTACATTTGAAGTTGCTGGAACCACATCAGACAGCACTGCCAGAAAATGTTGGTGATGGATTAAGCCAGCTTGACTGTGCGCTTGTTACAGAGATGAAACACAATGGAAAACAAAGCTTGCATGAAGCACTTGCTTGCTTTACGCAGTGTTATTATCCATTGTCGTGTAAGGCATACAAATACAAGGATAACATTTCAGGATAGGACCAGTAAAATGTTCCTCACACATCATCATGCATCATTTGTATCCATATTTCAGTGTCAAGAGTGCATATAAAATAAATGACAAGGAACTGAGAATTCAGAACAAAGAACAATTGTTCTTTGTCTTTGGATTCCAATGAAATATCTTATGTGATAATAAACTTCTATATAAAATATATAGAATATGTGCTATATTTGGTAGATGTAGATATTTCTGAGAGAGGATGCCACAGAGGTCACACAATGGCAGTTTAGCATGTTACCATGGTTTGGATAACAATTTCAACTCTTTCCTGCACCCAACCATCCCTCAAGTAGTTTTTGGCAGTAAAATTAATCATTGGAACATCTGCCCCATGTGCATAAAAAAAATGAAAAACACACAACTGTCTCTTTTTTTCAGTACAAAGATTTCTCTTGTCTGCACAATAACAAGGACTTCCAAAACCTTGAAAAGTTTGTTATCATCCATAAATTACCCCTCTATGTAAGGCTCCAAATAACTGCATGTTTGTGTAGGGAAGTGTTCTTTTGTACACTGTCTGTGAGGTTGTTTACATTCATGCCTGGTAGCTACGGATTCTTCCTGTTAAGACCGCATTCACATCTAAGCGTTTTTACGCCTGTAGCGCTACGCCGCTGCCGCCAGAGGGCTGGAAATACATGTCCCTCTATGGAGATGGTTCACATCTCCACGCCGAACGCCGGACGCCTGACGCCTATCGCCTGAAAAAAGGTCCCGGACCTTTTTTTCAGGCGTCTTTCGGCGTTTCGGCTAGGAGATGGGAAGCATCTCCATAGAGGGGGTCATTCTGGGGCACATCTGGGCGGACAATACCGGCGTTTTGTCGCCGTAAATCGCGGTACAAAACGCCGCTATTTGTACCGCGATTTGCGGCGACAAAACGCCGCGATTTCGTCCGCCTAGATGTGAATGGAGCCTAAGAGGTTGTTTCCTGTCCCTGCTACGGGTCCGGAAACCCCTCATGGCTGTATATATGGATGTTTTAAAGGGAGTGAAGTAGAGAGTGTGCAAGCCACATGCTGAGCAAGCCAGAGGGGCCACAGGCTAATTGTGTGCTGTATCCATCCAGGCTGAAAAGGGACAATAGGCAAGTGCCCTGTGTAACTCACTGTTTATTATATGTCTGTCACTCATGTGTGATCACTTTTGTGTGGGAATCAGAAAAATCTGTTAGAGGCTTCTCTGATTCACTGAAACTTTCTATTTGCATACTGCAATATATTTGGGCTAGTCTCAAGTGTATGAGAGCAAAGCTCATTAAAATATAACAAGTGATTGGTTTGTGTTGAAGTGTATATCTGCCACTTCATTATTTAAAGCAACAGTGTCCCTTTTTGGTCTGGGGGGTTCCTAGTTAGTATTGGCCTAGGGAATGGTAAACAGCTCAGGGTTGCGACAGGATAGGTTTCCCATGGCCATTTAGATAGGTAGAGGTTGGGTAGCATTGATAGCCTATAGTCAGGTTAGGGACCAAGAGATATGCTAGATAGGCCTGATTTGCCTTGCAGGTGGCATGTTACATACTTTTTCGCTATTGGTGTGTTTTCATCTGTACAAGCATCCCCAGGAAGCCACCGCTCCAAAGATGCGTCAGCATTCGTCCTCTCAAGCTGGATTGTGTTACACCTTGCAAGTCAACTCATCAGGGGTCCCTGCAACCAAACTGTGCCACAGTGCCTAATTGGAAGTATTGGGTTTTAAAGGCCTTTAGTTATATATCCGGATATATAGATACATATCTACACTGTTCTACACTGTTCTTTTCACATGTGTACTTTCTTCCTGTTATTGCTTTGGTTGTATTTAATGCCATCACTTTATCATCTATAAAGTTACACTAATAACCTGCTGGTATGTCTGCATATCTTTACTCTGAGAAATCTATGCTGGGTGTATTAGTATTACTGCTGTCGGTTATTTTGGGTGATCATCTCTACGTATGCTGGAGCCCTGTTCTAGGTGGAGGCACTGCCAATTATATATTCATAGTCCACTCTTCCTTTAGCAAAGTCTCTGGCTCATTTGGTTACCGGCAGGTTAGCGCCATAGCCTGTGTGGGGAGGGCAACTTCATATGACCCCCCTATAACAGGGTTACATTTGCAACTGTCAGTCCATATATGCTCATTCTTATTTACCCATGAACTCATCAGATCTCAGCCATAGTTAAAGTTTTTTTTAAAAGGTTCAACTGTTCAAGGATGTTTCTTATGTTTCCTTAGATGTTAGAGTGTTCAATCTTTTTGCAAGTGGTCAGATCTAATTTTTCTAAAACCTCAAGGTACAGTCTCCCTATTATATTGTAGATACTACTAAATAAATGAAAAACACAATACACAGTGTAAGGCACCCTTGCTATGGTCACAATAGAAGGACCCACTATGTTGCTCCTTTCGACAGATGCTGAAAAGGCATTCGATAGGGTGAACTGGGTCTTTCTGATGGAGACTCTCAAACATAATGGGCTGGGTCAACTGGATTCAAGCTATTTATTCTCGACCTTCTGCCCATGTGAAGGTGAATGGTCACCTTTCTTCCTCCTTCGGGATCACAAATGGGACCCAACAGGGGTGTCCTCTCTCCCCTGATATTTATTTTTACCCTCAAATCCTTTTTGTGAACATTCGGGAACAATCCGGACATCACTGGCATGCGGATGGATCCAGAACTGGCCCCAAAGGTGGCAACGTATGCTGACGACTTGCCGTTTTTCTTGTCTAATCCTCTTGTGGCCCTTCCAAACCTCTTTTCTAAATTAAAAAACCTACAAGAGCCTATCCTTTTTTGGACTAATTACCAAAATTCAGAGGCATTAAACGTATCTTTGTCAGCCTCCCAGGCTACTCTTCTTTAAAGCAGACTTCCCCTTTGAATGGGCTTTGTCCTATATAAAATACTTGGGCATCCTTTTACCTAGCAAGGTGGAGGAAATACTTGCCTTTAATTTTCCTCCTCTCATGTCGACTATCAAAAAATACCTTCAGTCGTGGCAACATGGCCTTATCTCCTGGTTCGAACGTTGTAGCATCGTCAAGATGAATATCATGTAATGTTTGCTTTATCCACTTCAGGCCCTCGCGGTACGTGTCCCAAGTCCCTTACTTTGGGTGGTCAACTGAACCCGTGTCCATTTTCTTTGGGCCCAAAAGCCCCCGCATCTTGGTCAGACAATCTTGAGACTTCCGAAGCTGATGGTAGGTATGGCTTTACCAGATGCCAGTCTCTATCATGCAGAGTGTCACCTCACCAGGGTTCTGGACTGGTGCTGCCATGGCGCGCTTAAACAGTGGGTACAGGTGGAGCAGATCTTTTCAGGGGTGCCCCTTGATTGGGTATCTTGGTGCCGTAGGGATTTGCCTGCCTCCTTTGCAACCACCCCACAGTGGGGGAAACCTGGCAGGTCTGTTATAGAGTTTTTGGTTCTTCTTTCATTGCCACAGATCGCTCGCCGCTCACCTCTATAGTGGGGAAACCTGCTTTCAGCCCTGGCCTTGTTGACCCTGGATTTCAGGATTTTAAATCTGTGGGTCTCTGGCAGGCAAGGCACTTTATCGAGAATGGACTATGCACAACGAGACAATAAATAAAGGAGGACCAGGTTTTAAAGGTCTATCGTTTTGAAAAAAGATACAGTGGGCTCACTTTATTGACTCTTACCCCCCTTGAATGCATTCATACACCCCCTTCTACGTTTGAGCTCTTTAGCATAGAGCAATCTCCGCTGTGCCATGCAGTGTCTTTGACTTATCGGCTGCTGGTGTCCCCACCTTCTTCCTTTTGACATCCATATATTTCCAAATGAGAACGAGCCTTGGGGCTTAGCCTTACAGGCAAACAGGTGGAGAGGATTTTTCTGTTCTCTTACAAAACATCTATTTGCGCTAAGCACCAAGAATCTGGGTTTAAAGTTTTGACCCTGTGGTATAACATGCCTTTAAAGATTCACAAAATGTTTCCCCAATGTCCAGACCTCTGCTGGAGATGTGGAGAGGAAACTGGTTCCCCTCTTCACATTTTCTGGTCTTGCCAATTATTGCAATCTTATTGGATGGAAGTTCATCGGATAATCCAAACATTTACGGACTGTGACCTACCAGGGGACCCTGCGCTTTACCTTCTGCACCACAACAGTTTCTTCAGCAAGACTAGTAGGCGTTCCATCTTGATCACCGCTGCAAAAAGCTGCATCCCACTCTTTTGAAAACAGGCACAGGCTTCACCCATAGCCACCCAGTTGAAAGAGTGGCTGAAATTTAATGAGATGAAAGACCTGGTGGCCACTGTTAGAGGCCTCCGGGATAAATTCCTTAAAAAAGTGGTTCTACTGGCACAAATTTGTATACTCTAAGTACAAGGTCTTAGACCAAGCTTGGACCAAGCATTTCATGCTCAAGCGCACATCATGAATGCATTGAAAGTGAGGCTTGATACGCACAACAGGAGTCCTCACTTCCGCCTAACAGCTGAGACGCACGCCGAGTATTATGAAGCACACTACGGTGACGGACTGGCTTCTGCTTTCTCTCATAGCTGTATTCCAAAGCCTGCTGTACTGGTTTTATTTGGATATGTAAGTGCTGCTTTTTAATCAATTAGAAAACTTTACTACACTATCCACATCTTCTGTAGCTCTTTCATGGAGCCAATTTTGCAGATGTTTTGGATGTGAGCAGATTTATCAATATAAGTATACATCTATATTCCATATCAATTGGATTGGAATCTGGTCTATCCTAAAATTGCTGGGGGATGCTGTGGAATCCCTAAAGGGGTACAGCTAATGGAGCAAGTATAGGCATGTGAAAAAATGAATTGTCCACATGTCAGTGTGATACTGTTTTTAAAAGTTTTAATGAAAGCCAAAAAAAAAAACTACTCTTTATCGTATGCCTGGTTGTCACTTGGTGGCCGTTAAAATCTGGTTAACGCTTTGATATACCACTTCAGGTGAGGCACTTCTGTGATATTTGAAGCACGTTGCACTTTAGAAATCACAGTGATTGGATATATACAGAAGATTTACTTATAAATTATACAGCATTGCTGCTATTATTATGGACTTTTTTTATTATGTATATGCTTTGTATTAACTTTATTTATTGACACAGTTTGATCATTATTAATCTATTGTTTTATGTCTGTTACACCCTTCACTTCTAATTTCATGTTTTATTAGTCATCACAAATTGTAGGTGCAGCATCAGAAATATTACATATTGTAGTTGACACCGGCACCCCATTTTTTTACTTCACTCCACAAACCTAGCCTTTATGGAACAGAAGAAAGCCATTGTGAAAATAAAGCCATAAGAAGTCCCGTTTGCAGTTTTCAAGAAGCCATGTGGGAGACACAGCAAACATGTGGAAGAAGGGGCTTTGGTCAGATGAGACCAAAATTGAACCTTTTGGTCTAAAAGCAAAACGCTATGTGTGGTGGAAAATTAACAATGCACATCAGCAGGGACAGGGAAGCTGGTCAGAATTGATAGGAAGATAGATGGAGCTAAATACAGGGCAATGTTAGAAGAAAACCTGTAAGGCCGCGTACTCACGGTCGATCCAAACCGATGAGAATGGTCCGACGGACCGTTTTCATCGGTTCACCGCTGAAGTGGCCTGATGGTCTGATGTGCGTACACACCATCAGTTCAAAAACCGATTGGGTCAGAACGCGGTGATGTAAAACACACGACGTGCTGAAAAACACGTTCAATGCTTCCAAGCATGCGTCGAGTTGATTTTGAGCATGCGCGTGTTTTGAACCGATGCTTTTGTGTACTAACCATCGGTTTGGACCTATCGGGCAGTGGTCCATCGGTTCGATTTTAATGCATTAAAGCAAGTTCTAAAATTTTTGACCGAAGGACAACGGACCGATGGGCCGTACACACGGTCGGTTTGGACCGATGAAACTGGACTTCAGGCCGTCTTCATCGGTTTGGACCGACCGTGTGTACGCGGCCTAAGAGTCTGCAAAAGACTTGAGACTGGGGTGGAGGTTCACCTTCCAGTAGGACACTGACCCTAAACATACAACCAGAGCTACAATAGAATGATTTAGATCAAAGCATATTCATGCTCAAGTCTCAGGGCTTTTGCAGACTCTTATGCCGCGTACACACGATCGGTTCATCCGATGAAAACGGACAGATGGATTTTTTCATCAGATATCCGATGAAGCTGACTTTCATCAGTCTTGCCTACACACACCATCAGTTAAAAATCCGATCGTGTCCAACGCGGTGACGTAAAACACATCGACGTGCAGAGAAAAATGAAGTTCAATGCTTTCGAGCATGCGTCGACTTTTGACCAATGGATTTTCCCACAGACGTTTTTTCTATCGGTTGTTTAACCATCAGAAAATTTTAAAACAGGTTCTATTTTTTTTCACCGATGGGAAAAAAACGATGGGGCCCACACACGATCGGTTCGTCCGATGAAAACGGTCCATCGGACGAACCGATCGTGTGTACCACTTCAGGTGAAGCACTTTTGTGATATTTGTGTGTGGTTCAACACAACACATTGGAAACTATGCTGTATGCCCTGCAAAAGGTACACAATGCCATAAATGCAAGAAAATGAATGCTAGCACGTACTTATACTGCTAGATAGGTTCCTGAAGTAATTTTATTTAGAGATTACTTGTTAAGTGTATATATATATTACTATGCCTTTCCAGAAAAACAGAAAAACTTTTGTAGCACTGTGCTACTGCTTCTGGTAACTTGGTTATAATTTGAAGTTTGTTGAATATAACCACCTGATTAGCACCTGTTTTTAACCTCATTTTAACTTTTATTTCTTAATTAAGGTCTATATGAATTAATAATAGTTTTATTGATTAAGGGGCAATGTTTACTGTTACTATATGCTACCATAATTCACCAGCCCCGCTGTTGAGCTGCTTTTGTGCACTGCGCGGCATATGTATGATCACAATTGACATCACGGCTAGGGTTAATGGCTCAGGGGACGGTTGCTCATTTCCAATATAAGATCCGGTGAACACAGCATGAGACCACACCCTCAGACGAAGTCAGGAAGTGATGAAACACGTCAGTCCTTGATCTCTGTGGTTTACACATGCATTTCACGGGCCGCCGAGGAACCAGGAAGTAAACAGAATGGCTGATGTACACAGATGTCTCTCCCTGCTACTTACGGTGACCGGGTGACTACGCTTGCACTTGCACTTTACTTGCTTGAGATTTATTGATTTTAGTACGTATAACTTGTAAGGGTTTTTTTTTTGGCTTTCATTAAAACTTTTAAAAGCAGTATCACACTATGTGGACAATTCATTTTTTCACATGCCTATACTGGAACCTTTCTAAGTGAGACTAAAGTCTGGTGGAAGTTCAGTTGGAGCGGTGGATGACCAGTTTGACTAAAGGCGTACTTAATCCATAATTGTGGTTAGTGTATCCCCAAAGGGGAGATCCCCTTACGTGGTGAAGCGTTTTTGGTGAAAGGTGTTCTGACTAAGATCAATCACAACATGAATCATAACTGATCTCCAGCGCGCTTTATTATTATTTTCCCTATATGAACATTATACGGAAGTTTGTCAAGTTGAAGATTTGACTAAAGCTCTGCTATAATATTTATGAGGACTCTGCCTGTTTTGAGTGTTTTTAATATTGTCTGTTTACATTTAGGTAGATTCAGGTACAAGAGCCTACAGTTACGGCGGCGTAGCTTAGCGTGTTTAAGCTACGCCGCCGTAAGTTAGCTAGGCAAGTACATGATTCTCAATGTACTTGCCTGCTAAGTTATGGCAGCGTAGCCTAAAGCGGGTGGGCGTAAGGGCGCCGAATTCAAATGTCTTGGAGGGGGGCGTGTTGTATGGTAATGAGGCTTGACCTCACGTTTTTTACGTTCTTTTCTAACTGCGCATGCGCCGGGCGCCTACATCTCCCAGTGTGCATTGCGGCTAAGTAGGCCGCACGGGCCTATTGATTTCGATGTGGACGTAAACGACGTAAATCCCGATTCGTGGACGACTTACGCAAACGACGTAAAAAATTTGAATCTCGCGGCGGGAACGGCGGCCATACTTTAACATTGTTATTCCACCTAATAGGTGGAATAACTTTAGGCCTGCTAATGCCTTACGGAAGCGGCGTAAAACTACTGCGGCGGCCGGGCGTACGTTCGTGAATCAGCGTATCAACTCATTTACATATTCTACGCCGACCGCAATGGAAGCGCCACCTAGCGGCCATCCGAAAAATTGCAACCTAAGATAGGACGGCGCAAGCCGTCTTATTTTAGATATGTTTAAGCGTATTTCTGTTTGAGCATATGCTTAAACATAAGTCGGCGTAGAATCTGAGTTAGGTTGACTTATCTACTGATAAGTCGGCCTAACTCTACCTGAATCTACCTAATTGTCTTTAGAGCCGGTTTAAAATATAAAATACTAGAACAAGCTTGTCTTACCAGAGACCTTGAGAAAGCACTATACAACTTGCACACAAGAGTCACCAAAACATTGTAGGAACAAAGCAAAGACTTAAACTATATTGGTGGCCAGACATGAATGCCCAACTATTCATGACATATTTGCTGTCAAACACACTTCACCACTCCAGCCAGTGCCATTTCCTGATTCTGCTTGGAGGAAGCTTGCTATTGATATTGTAGGCCCTTTCACAGAGGCACCTGTGGACTGCTGATTTTCTATAACAGTAATAGAGTATTACAGTATGTCCAGAAATTACATTTGTCTCAAATATAACATCTGCTACTGTAATTACTTTTCTCTCCAGTCTTCAAAATGAAAGTTAACACAAAGGAACCAGTGTCTGACAACGGACCCCAATTTGTTTCATCTGAGTTTGAATCCTCCCTGAGAGAGAGAAATATTGCCCATAGGAAATCCTTAGTTTATTACCCCCAAGCAAATGGAGAGATTGTGAGATTCAACAGAAGCATTAAAGAAGCTCTTCGGTTTGCAAATCATAGAAAGTTTTTCTGCAGAGATCTTACATGTCTACAGAACAACAAGACTTGCAACTACACAAGCATCACCAGCTGAACAACTACATAGCAGACATATACCCATTAAATTAGTTAAAAACAAACCCCTGATGCCTATTCTGTGTGAACAAGAGCTAATGCATTGCAAATCTGTGCGGGCGATTGCCGCTGCAGATCCACACCTGTTCCTGCAGCTGCAACCACCTGCACAGAAAAAAGCAGTAGATATGTGTGAGTTCCTATAATCCTAATGGCACTGGAAATCGTTCCTGCACTGGGTACCACACTGTACTTGCAGTACTCCTTCCAAAAATGGAACAGGCCTAATCAAGTTGCTGTTTTTTGGTGGGCTGGGGGGTTTGGGGTTTGGAGGAGTAAGGTTTTTCTTAGGGATGCACCGATATATTGGTGGCCGATACATATCGGTCGAAAACAGCTGTTTTGGGGACATGCCAAAACAGCTTAAAAATTGCCGATAATGACTGCTCGCACGATCACCACTGACTGTCCCGTGTCCTCCTCCAGCCCCCCTCCGTTTTGCTGCAGTCTCTCTCCCTCCGTGTCCCCCTTGGTTTTTCCTTCTCCTCTGTGTCCCCCTCTGTGTTTCCTTCTCCCCTGTGTCCCCCGTCGTGTTTCTCTCTCCCTCTGTGTATCCCTGCGTGTCCCCCCGTGTTTCTCTCTCCCTCCGTGTATCCCTCCGTGTCCCCCGCCGTATTTCTCTCTCCCTCCGTGTCCCCCCGTGTTTCTCTCTCCCTCCGTGTATCCCTGCGTGTCCCCCCTGTGTTTCTCTCTCCCTCCGTGTATCCCTCCATGTCCCCCCGCCGTATTTCTCTCTCCCTCCGCGTCCCCCCCGTGTTTCTCTCTCCCTCTGTGTATCCCTTTGTGTCCCCCCTGTGTTTCTCTCTCCCTCCGTGTCCCCCGCCGTGTTTCTCTCTCCTTCTGTGCTCCTCCTCCACCCCCTGGAACTGTCAGGATGGAGAGCGGTGTAGGAGCCGGTAAATCCAGCTCCTTACTGTTCCGAATGGACAGTCAGTGATGACTGACTGTCCATTCACATAACTGAAACATCGTAAACTGTGTTTACAATGTTTCAGTTTATGAATTTAGAGAAGCCGCTGTCTTCTCTCCATTCATTTTCAGCGCAGTTGAAGCTACAGAGAAAGGGATTGGGGAATCTGTGTCCCTAGTTCCTTTCCCTGTCTAAAAGGGGAGATGTCAGAGGTCTGTTAAGACCCCTGATATCTCACCAAAGCCCCCCAACAGGGCTGATTAAAAAAAAGAAAAAAAATTGCAATAAATAATTAAAAAAATAAAATTTAAATAATAATAAAAAATAAAATGTAAGTAATATGAAAAAAACACACTGACAATCCACTACCCCCCCCCCTCAAAAAAAAAATCACCATAAAAAAAATAGTAATTATAAAAAAGGGAAGTGATACAAAGGGAACAGGATACATTCTCATACAAGTACATGGTACAACAGGCACATATCAGGAATATGAAGTGTTGGGGTAACAAACGCTTTAACAATCTGCAGCTGGGAAAAAATATACACAACCAGGCCTGGTAGACTTTTACTGCTGGCTGTTTACATACTCCTATATATTTGTAAGAAGAGAGCAGAAATATTGGTCCTCAGGGAGGGACAAACAGGCAAATGTATTTTTCCTTAAAGTGGACGTAAACCTTACATATAGCCAGTAAAGTGAACAGCCTCAGATGATACACAGAGATTAAACAAATCTCATATAATCAATATAAGTTTTACATGTATATCTGCTGTCTTCAGCTTTATATATCCTTTAGAAGGTGCACATCGTGTTACAGATTTTCCCTTCCCATTCAGCACTGGGAGTGGATTATTGGCATACAGCCAAGAGAGCTGATTGGAGGAAAGGCACACATTGGCAAAAAAACTAGATACACCTGAATTTTGCCAAGAAACGACCAACGTAAGTCTCCTACGCCGTCGTATCTTGGGTGCATATTTACGCTGGCCGCTAGGGGCGCTTATGTTGATTTACGCGTCGAATATGTAAATGAGCAAGATACTCAGTTGTCCAAAGGCAGCACATAAGACTGGACTTCCTATTACAGAGGCTGCCGTGTAAACAGGAAATTCTCCTGTATGTACGGCACTCGCTCCGTCCCCTCCCTGTTCTCTCCAAGGCAGCCAGCATATATATATTTTGTGGCTCCAGCTCTCGGGGCTTCCTTGGGGGCCACAAAAGTTATACATGTCCAAATTACCAGGCAGGCCATTCAAAACCGGAATGTGGGCCGCAATTGGCCCGCGGGCCGGACTTTGGACATGCCTGGGCTAAGGGATCACGGATTCATGCAGCTCCTCCCACATTGCCAAACAGGTTTCCCGAGCACTGTGGAGACACCCATGAGAAAATAATGGTGCAATGAAACAAACATTTGTCCTGTTGTCAGAAACCTAGAATAAAGTATATAATTAACAAAATGTTATTTTCTATTACAACATAAACAATACTCTAAAAAAATAGAAGCCAATGTGATATAAAAACATGTATAAAGTATTTAAACTTTCCATTTACAAAAATATAATTTTGCTCTAGTCTCTAGTTCCCCTGGGGTGCCCATTTGGCACGCTCTGTGATAACTGTATCCTTCGGACATAGCCAATCACAGATCGTAACTGGCAATCCTGACGGGGTAATGCACACAGATAATCAGGGCACTGATTATCAGTGGAGCCCTTTCAGTAGGCACAGAGCTGCCCATCTGTGCCATCACTGCTGCCCATTAGTGTCGCATATCAGTGCAGTCTCATCAGTGCCCAACAGTGCCACGCCATGAGTGCAGCTTTGTTAGTGCCCATCAGTGCAATCTCATCAGCACACATGAGTGAAGGAGAAAAAATACTTATTTGCAAAATATTAAAACAGAAACAAAGAAAGTCATTTGTTTTCAAAACTTTCTGCCTTTTTTAACAAAAAGTTTAAATAATGTATACAAATGTTATATGGGTACAGGGTTGCATGACCGCGTAATTGTCCTTCAAGGAGTGACAGGGCTGAAAGTTGGCCAAGTCAGGAAGGGGGTATAAGTGCCCAGTATGCACGTGATAAAAATACATTTGCAATTCAAGAATGAGAATTACATACCTAATGGTCACGAGAAGACATTCATCTGGTGAAATGCTTGCCCTCATCTGGGTGTCCATTCTTCTCAATCTTGGTTGGAGCCTTTCCAGAAATTGATCAAATGATGTAACGGACATGCGTGTACAGTTGAAGAACTTCTCCGGATAACTTTTTCGGCATTTTTTAGCATTAATGCAATGGCGGTTTTTAGCGTTCATGGTTTTTAATTTTTTTTAGCAAGAAACCACCTGCTATTAGCAACTCCCATTTACCCACAATGCATCTCTGCAAAGCCTTTGTGTATTGTTTAGTGGCCATTTTCAGAGCATTTTTTTTTTTTATAAATATAATTTTTTATTATTAAAGGGCCCAGAGGTCCCCATGGCTCCGGATGGCAACCCCCCCTTTTTTTTTTGAACACACCATCCCCACTGTCAAACATGGTGGTGGCAGCATCATGGTTTGGGCCTGCTTTTCTTCAGCAGGGACAGGGAAGATGGTTAAAATTGATGGGAAGATGGATGGAGCCAAATACAGGACCATTCTGGAAGAAAACCTGATGGAGTCTGCAAAAGACCTGAGACTGGGATGGAGATTTGTCTTCCAACAAGACAATGATCCAAAACATAAAGGAAAATCTACAATGGAATGGTTCACAAATAAACATATTCAGGTGTTAGAATGGCCAAGTCAAAGTCCAGACCTGAATCCAATCGAGAATCTGTGGAAAGAACTGAAAACTGCTGTTCACAAACGCTCTCCATCCAACCTCACTGGGCTCGAGCGGTTTTGCAAGGAGGAATGGGCAAAAATTTAAATCTCTCGATGTGCAAAACTGATAGACATACCCCAAGCGACTTACAGCTGTAATCGCAGCAAAAGGTGGCGCTACAAAGTATTAACTTAAGGGGGCTGAATAATTTTGCACGCCCAATTTTTCAGTTTTTTGTTTGTTAAAAAAGTTTGAAATATCCAATAAATTTTGCTCCACTTGTTGTTGATTCTTCAAAAAAAATTACAGTTTTATATCTTTATGTTTGAAGCCTGAAATGTGGCAAAAGGTCGCAAAGTTCAAGGGGGCCGAATACTTTCGCAAGGCACTGTATTTAGCTGACTTGTTAATTTATTGAACAGAGATAAGCTTTGTGTAAGACAGGCTGGTTTCCCTTTTTTATTATAAGAGACACATTGGCATGTGCACAGTCCCAACAGCCAATGCCGTTTACATAATAGCAGTGAATGCAGCATCATGCATAATTATTTACGTCACTTCGTTCAGGCCCATCCACGCTTTCCTCTTTCTAGTGGTTGCACCAAAATAAACAGACAGCAGACTGGAGGGAGCCAGGGAGGATGTGTCATTAAGCAACCTGTTAGAAGCAAAATTAGACATAAAAGAGAGGTCAAGATACAGACCAAACTATGGAGAGGAATTTTGTAATTGTAAGGGTCAGCTGCTTCACTGAAGAACATAATTATCATAATAAATGACAGGATGTTCTTAGCAGGACTTAAAATGTGACACTTTGTTTTTATTCATCATACTCTGTTTAGAGGTAATTGTGTTAGAAGTGTGTTGAAATTGTATTTATTCCAGTATATGATGTCAACTACATGGAAAAGATTACCAGAATGAAGCTACAAGGTTTCTATTTTAACTTCTCAGAGACACATAGGGGGTGATTTACGAAAGGCAAATCTACTTTGCACTACAAGTGCACTCCAAGTTGGAAGTGCAGTCACTGTAGATGCAAGGGGGACAGGCAAGGAAAGTAAAAAAGACAATTTTAGCTTGGATGATAAAATCAGCAAGGCTTCCCCTCATTTCAGATCTTCCCCTCAGATCTACAGCGATTGCACTTCCAAGTGCACTTTTAGTGCTCACAGCATCTCCCCGCAGGAATGTAGTCCCAAGGGAGGGGGCGAGCATGCTGACTAACCCCCTATCAGAACGGTGATGGGGGCAAGCTTGCTGAGGAGGAACAGGAAGTGAGAAATTCAGACAAAAAACATTTAGAAGGGAAATCGAAGGAAAGGGTAAGTGAACCGACAATGCACTAGCTTAAAGGAACTTATTTAAAAAATAAAACCTAACCTTTACAACCCCTTTAACCTCCTTGGTAGCATGATTCTTTCAGATTTTAGGTGCTGAAAGCGGTACCATTATTTTGCATGGAAATTTGGCGTTTTATATTGTAGCCCTGCAATTCTTAGGAATAACTCACTTAAAGCGTTATTAAAGGAAATTTATTTTTTATTTTTTTAAATAACAAACATGTCATACTTACCTCCACTGTGCAGTTCGTTTTGCACAGAGTGGCCCCGATCGATGTCTTCTGGGGTCCCTCGGCGGCTGTCCCTGGTCCTCCCCGCAATTAGTCACCACAGTCATGCGAGAGCTCGCATAGTGGTCACTAATTGCGGGCGCGCTTCCGTGATACAGCGAGCGGCCATAGCCGCTCACTGTATTACTCGGCCCCGCCCCTCGGCGCGCCACGTCACTGGATGTGATTGACAGCAGCGGCAGCCAATGGCTGCGCTGCTCTCAATCCATTCGCTCTAGCCAATCAGCGGCCAGGCTGAGCGGCGAAGAGGATCGCGGGACCGCGCGGGACTTTCGAGGGGTCAGGTAAGTATGAGGGGGGCCGGGGGGAGGCCGGCAGTATCAGATGTTTTTTCACCTTAATGCATAGATTGCATTAAGGTGAAAAAACAATTTCCCTTTACAACTCCTTTAAATCTGTCCAAACAAGAGTCTAGTAGACATCCCGGTATGATAAAGTTTGAAACACAAAATCATAAATTATAATATAATAAATAAATATAAATAATTATAACAAATAATATAATAATAATAAAAATTATTACTTTCAGTGTTTGATGACGAATTTCCCCACAAATCACTATCGCTCAATTCTGCAAGTGATTCTAATTTATTATCGCTGTTTTCTAGCTGGTCTAAAACCACTTTTAACATAAAGGGACACTTTTGGTTGCTATGGACAATCTCCATTTTACAGGCAGAAAGAACAGTCTTTATTATATAAAAGTGCCTGCAGGACACTGGGCAGACCACTAGGGACAAAGGGGGTGTGTATTTATGTCATACAGTACTGTAATCTGTAAGATTACAGTATACTGTATGTGTACTGTGTTTTTATCTTTTTGAATTTGGCGACGATCTCCGCCCCCGTGCGTCGTAACGTCGCAGGGAACGGAGCTCGGCAGCACACGGGCACTGTGTGAATCGAGCAAGGAGACAGCTCGCTCACACAGCGGGAAGACATCGCAGGATCCAGGGGACAAGGTAAGTAATGTGCGCCTGAACACTGCGATGCGATCCCGAGTCTGGCTCGGAGATACCGCTTATGGTATTGGATTTCCACCCCGAGCCAGACTCGGGAATACCGCTAGAGTGGTTAAGGCTGAAGTAATGTTTTAAGTGAACGGAGGGGGACTAATGGGGACTAAGGAAAAAGGTTGGGACTTTAAATGAAACAGAACACTTGGGGCAGAACGAATCAATCAATCAAATAATAAATAGTTTATTGATGGCATATTTGGATAAATAGCATAGTAGGTAGATATGGTAATCAATATGATGTTAAAATACATAATAGAACCATAGTCGATCAGTCATGACAGATAAATAGTAACATGGTAAACAATGTAACATATGATGAACGGTATAACCAGTGATAATACATGGTAGGTATACATGGTAGATCAGTAATATGTTAACGGTGTATAATAAAAGCATGATTGATCGATCCTAGACAGTTCTAATAATAACATAGTAGGCAATGTAAACCATGATAAGCACTGTGATCGACAGTAATCAATGATAATATTAAAGTGCATAATAGAGACAAGATCGATCATTCATGACAAATTCTAATAATAACATGGTAAACAATGTAGCATATTATAAACGATGCAACCAGCAGAGAATGCATAATAGGTATACAAAGTAGATCAATAAGTATGTTAGATTGCATAATAGAGTCACGAATGATTGATCCTGAAGGGTTCTAGTTATAACATGGTAAACAATGCATCATTGCGATCAAAAACATATCCAAACATGGTGTAAAATCGTAATAAATAATACATAGAGATACATGATTCGAACATTCAAACGCCCATGGTAGTAGCCATGATTCAGGTGACATGACCTCTATGGGGTAGGCTCAACGCGTTTCGTGGACATTTTCCACTCATCGGGAGCAAGTAGAGGCTAGGGATACCTATGGTAGAAGATAGATGATGGCATATTACTAGTTAGGGGTAAATAACTAGAGAGGGAAGAGGGGGAACACATAACAGTGGTCCTAACAATCTTACCTAGGGTAATAAATACCCTAGACTTTTGGATTTAGCAATCCTTAAATCTTCCATTTTCAATGTTTTAAGTGAAACTGGTGTCCCCATCAGGAGATTTCCCTTTACCATATGTTCTAAAAACCTCTCTTAATTGTTTAATTTACATCAATTTCTATTCTGGTGACCACTAACAACCCAAACAGCAATACAAATGTGATGGGGTTGGTTCCCTTTAAATATGACCATATGCAAGAATGTGTCATTCTTTCTTTGCGATATAAACAGCTGTATCATCAGTTCAGCTGAATTAAAGGCCCAAGGCTTATATTTGCACTTTCACTTGAGGCAGCTGCCTAATCCTCAGCCTTGATGACCTTTGTATTATTTGTGACACTGCAATGTTGTTCCTTTGAGAAAAGATGCTAAAATTAGAGCACCCCCGACAGATTATATATTTCTCTTCTATGGCACTGTGTATATACAGTGCCTTGAAAAGGTATCCATACCCCTTACAATTTTCCACATTTTGGCATTTTACAACCAAAAAACGTAAATTTATTTTTTGGGGGATTTTATGTGATAGTTGTCACAACACATAATTGTCAAGTGAAAAGAAAATTATAAATGGTTTTCAATTTTTTTTTACAAAATAATATGTGAAAAGTGTGGGGTGCATTTGTATTCAGCCCCCCTCAAATCAATAATTAGTAGAACCACCTTTTGCTGCAATTACAGCTGCAAGTCTTTTTTGGGGAATTCTCTACCAGCTTTGCACATCTAGAGAGTGGCATTTTTGCCCATTCTTCTTTGCAAAATAGCTCAAGCTCTGTCAGATTGGATGGAGAGCATCTGTGAACAGCAATTTTCAACTCTTACCACATATTCTCAATTAGATTTAGGTCTGGACTTTGACTGGGCCATTCTAACACATGAATATTCTTTGATCTAAAACATTCAATTGTAGCTCTGGCTGTATGTTTAGTGTTGTTGCCCTGCTGGAAGGTAAACCACTGCCCCATGTCTCAGGTCTTTTGCAGACTAAAGCCCCGTACACACCAGCGGATCTGTCCGATGAAAACAGTCCGCGGACCGTTTTCATCGGACATGTCCGCTGCCGGATTTTGGTCTGATGGCTGTACACACCATCAGACCAAAATCCCAGCGGAAAACAAACGCGGTGACGTGTCGCGACGTGGCCGCGACGATGACGCGGTGACGTGCGTGACCCTGGAAGGTCAATGCTTCCACGCATGCGTCGAATCACTTTGACGCATGTGAGGGATGGCGGCCGATCAGACGTGTCTGGTGAGTCTGTACAGACGACCGAACACGTCCGACAGACAGGCTTCCAGTGGACATGTTTCTTAGCATGCTAAGAAACATTTGTCTGCTGGAAAAAATCCACTCGGCCGGGAATCCGGTCCGGTCGGCTGTACACACGACCAAACATGTCTGCTAAAACTGGTCAGCGGACCAGTTTCAGCAGACATGTTCGGTCGTGTGTACGAGGCCTGACAGATTTTCTTCTAAGATTGCCCTGTATGTGGCTCCATCCATCTTCCCATCAACTCTGACCAGCTTTCCTGTCCCTGCTGAAGAAAAGCATCCCCTCAACATGATGCTGCCACCACCATGTTTCTGTGGGAATGGTGTGTTCAGGGTGATGTGCAGTGTTAGTTTTCCGCCACACAGCGTTTTGCTTTTAGGCCAAAGAGTTCAATTTTAGTCTCATCTGACCAGAGCACGTTCTTCCACATGTTTGCTGTGTCCCCCACATAGCTTCACGCAAACTGAAAACGGGACTTCTTATGGCTTTCTTTCAACAATGTCTTTCTTCTTGCCACTCTTCCATAAAGGCCAGATTTGTGGAGTGCACGACTAATAGTTGTCCTGTGGACAGATTCTCCCACCTGAGCTGTGGATCTCTGCAGCTCCTCCAGAGTTACCATGGCCCTCTTGGCTGCTTCTCTGATTAATGCCCATCCTGTCAGTTAGGTGGACGGCCATGTCTTGGTAGGTTTGCAGTTGTTCCACACTCTTTCCATTTTTTGATGATGAATTGAAACTTCTCCAAAACTTTATCCCTGACCTGTCTGGTGTGTTCCTTGGCCTTCATTAAGCTATTTGTTCACTAAGGTCCTCTAACAAACCTCTGGGGGCTTCACAGAACAGCTGTATTTATACTGAGATTAAATTACACACAGGTGGACTCTATTTACTAATTAGGTGACTTCTGAGGGCAGTTCCACTAGATTTTAGATAGGGGTATCAGAGTAAATGGGGCTGAATACAAATGCATGCCACACTTTTCACATATTTATTTATTAAAACATTTTGAAAACCATTTATCATTTTCCTCCCACTTCACAAGTATGCGCCGCTTTGTGTTGGTCTATCACATAAAATTCAAATAAAATACATTTACGTTTTTGGTTGAAACATGACAAAATGTAGAAAATTTCAAGGGGTATGACTACTTTTCCAAGGCACTGTACATTCAAGACGTTGTGCATTTTATCCAGCTCAGCTCTCTTTTGGTTATAATTCCCGGTATGCAGTGTTGCTACAGTATCAGGCCCACCTGCCTTCCTCCACTCTCTAAACATTCAGCAGGTGAAATGAAAAGGACAGTTAACTGAGATCAAAAGTAATGTTCAGAAGAATGTGTTAATCCATCTGGAATTCGTCAGCGCTGTCAATCACAAATACAAGGCCTGCTGGAATTTTAAGTGGAATTTCTATTTCCTCTCTTTTCAAGCTGGAGAAAGTTAAAGTAAACACTTGGCTGACAGGTGGCACTTTCTTTAGGAATCGGCTCACTCACTGTTCAGTTGGGAGGATTCAGATACCGGTTCTGCGTAGAAAACTTCTTATTTTGGCTTTTGTTTGGGGAAATGGATGTAAGTCATTCCTTATCTTTTTTTCTTTTCTCTTTTCAAAGCTTCTAAACAGAAAAAGCTCTACTAGATTTTTTTAATGAAGCAGAAAATTCACCGGCTTTGTGCTCCTCCTTTTAGGAAATTCTATTGATCTCTGAAGGCTGGAGTTGTTTGTCCTGTCATTCAGAAAGAACACAGAGCATAGCTGCTATTTGGGCTACCAGCATGGCTGCATGCTTCTGTCCTGATGTACATAGGGATTTCATTTACCTCAATCTACAATACTACTTGGAGTTGAATTTGTCTGAGTATAGGCGACTTCCTGTCTCAACTTTAATGATTGCTTTGATGTTTAATGTATATGTTTGTTAGACCAATTGCGTCACGAAGGCAGGATTGCCAGAGGCCCTTATGACATAACAACCGTGGGTTTTAGAACACATCTTTGAGCAGTGCTTATGAAACAACTTTTTTTGCACAATTAAGTACGCAGCAATAATCCATAATACTGGCAGCATCAATAAACAAAGTAAAACAGATTTCTACATTGTCACAGTCTTCTCTGTAACTAGGTGGTTAAGGATGCACTTCAGTGTTGCAAAATACAGAGTGTGGGAAAAATAACAGAAATGTTGCACAATATAGAGTTTAAAGTGGTAATGAACCTCAAAATAAAAATGTAACATATTGCAGCTTACTAAAAAGTGTAAACAAAGATACAACATCAATTGCTTGAATATCCTCTAGATATATATCTTGCTGTGATACAAAAACCGTCTCCGGTCGTGCAAACTTAATTGATCTTCCACCACCTGGATAATTAGTACGACACCCAATGTGCACAAGTAGTAAATTGTGCTTACCAGACCTGGTTGACCTCTTTAATGAAAAAGACGGTCAGATGCTTTTGAGCAGGATAATGCTTGCAGACATATAAATCGACTGGAGCATGTACGATACCTCACCCTCGGAATGTTGAGATTTTAGAACATGGAATACAAACAGAGAGCTTCCATAGTGCAACGCTATTTTATTAAAATGGCATAAAAACACCAGCCAATTGGCTACTCACATAAAAAGTGCCCTTCTCCCGGCACTGGGGCTGCAAGCTTTGATAAAAAAACACTGGCTCTCCCACCTCCGTGGCAGCGTGTGTTCCACCAGCTGCTGACACTATCCAGACGACCTGGGAAGTGACGTAGGACATAGTTCCGCCGACGTATGTTTCGTATAGTTACGTTTTCAAAACGTACGTTGGCGGAACCTGGTCACTTGTACTATGTCCTACGTCACTTCCCGATCATCTGGATAGTGTCAGCAGGCATTATCCTGCTCAAGCGCATCTGAACGTCTTTTTCATTAAAGAGGTCAACCAGGTCTGGTAAGCACAATTTACTACTTGTGCACATTGGGTGTCGTACTAATTAACACAGCAAGAAATATATCTAGAGGATATTCGAGCATTGATGTTGTATCTTTGTTTGCATCAATGGGACTTTATTATTTACTATTGATTTATTGATTGATTTATCACGTACAACAGGACACATTTTTATTAATTTACTTGTTGCATATTATAGGATAAGTTGTGTAATTACATATTACTCCATAGCGCCCCCAGTACACTTTTTAGCACACATCAGATAGAAGTCACATACACTTCATCACTTTCTAGGGGAGCAGCTTAACACACATTGGGCCTGATTTACTAAGCTATGTGCGCTGCGCTGGTTCATGCATTAATTAGTACTCCGGGTGGAGGCTTAATTCGGCGCATGAACCAGCGTAGCAGCCGGCGCATTGAAACTAATATGTAAAGCCGCGCCGAACTCCCTATAGAAGTCTATGGGAGAAATCAAAAGTGTTCATTTTAAAGGCTAATCTGCAAGTTTTGTCCTAAAAAGTGTTTGGGGACCTCAGTCCTGCCCCAGGGAACATGTATCAATGCTTTTTTTATTTTTTAAAACGGCCGTTTTTTCGGGAGCAGTGAAATTAATAATTCTTAAAGTGAAACAATAAAAGTGAAATATTCCTTTAAATTTCGTACCTAGGGGGGGTGTAATGTCGGCATGTGAAATAGCGCATTTTTCCCGCACTTAGAACTCCCCCTGCACAAAGTGACATTCAGAAGGAAAAAAGTCATTTAAAAATTCACACGCGGCTATAATGAATTGTCGGCTCTGACAATTCTAAAGGGATTCATTCATAAAACAAACAAAAAAATGTGTAGGGGTTCCCCCAAATTAAATTACCAGGCCCTTCAGGTCTGGAATGGATATTAAGGGGAACCCCGCCGTAAAAACCAAAAAAAAAAAAGACGTGCGGTTCCCGGCAAATATCCATTCCAGACCCTTCAGGTCTGGTGTGGATTTTAAGGGGAACTCCACCCCAAATTGAAAAAAAAAATGGCGTGGAGTCCCCCTAAAAATCCACACCAGACCCTTATCCGAGCACGTTGACCTGGCCGGCCGCAGAAAAGAGGGGGGGACAGAGTGCGGCCCCCCCCCTCTCCTGAACCGCACCAGGCCACATGCCCTCAACATGGGGAGGATGTCCCCATGTTGATGGGGACAAGGGTCTCATCCCCACAACCCTTGCCCGGTGGTTGTGGGGGTATGCGGGCGGGGGGCTTATCAGAATCTGGAAGACCCCTTTAACAAAGGGGACCCCCAGATCCTGACCCCCCCCCTGTGTGAAATGGTAATGGGGTACATTGTACCTCTACCATTTCACCCCAAAAAAATGTCAAAGTGTTAAAAATGACAGTAGCCGGTTTTTGACAAATCTTTTAATAAAATCTTCTTTTCTTCTTTCCTTCGGGCTTCTTCCGCTGCTTCTTTCTTCTAGTCCACATCTTGCCCGACGTCTTCTTCTATCTTCTCCGTCCGTCCTTCCGCCTTCTGGTCCCGCATCTTGCCCGTTGTCTTCTCCGTCCGCCTCCTCGTCCGCATCTTGGGTCTTCTGCGGTCTTCTTCTCGGTCCGCCGCCTTCTCGTCCCCTGCGTTTGAATTTGATTTGGCCGCCGTTTTCCCGCTCCTGGGACCCGCCCCCCTCTGACGCCACAAGTAAACTCCTTAGAAGGTCATGTGCGTCAGAGGGGGGCGGGGTCACATGAGTGTGACACGGCGGGAACTTCTTCTCCGGGCGGCGCGATTGAAATTGAATTCCCCCGCTGTGTGACGCTCTGCGACCCCGCCCCCCTCTGACGCACATGACCTTCTAAGGAGTTTACTTGTGGCGTCAGAGGGGGGCGGGTCCCAGGAGCGGGAAAACGGCGGCCAAATCAAATTCAAACGCAGGGGACGAGAAGGCGGCGGACCGAGAAGAAGACCGCAGAAGACCCAAGATGCGGACGAGGAGGCGGACGGAGAAGACAACGGGCAAGATGCGGGACCAGAAGGCGGAAGGACGGACGGAGAAGATAGAAGAACACGTCGGGCAAGATGTTGACGAGAAGAAAGAAGCAGCGGAAGAAACTCGAAGGAAAGAAGAAAAGAAGATTTTATTAAAAGATTTGTCAAAAACCGGCTACTGTCATTTTTAACACTTTGACATTTTTTTGGGGTGAAATGGTAGAGGTACAATGTACCCCATTACCATTTCACACAGGGGGGGGGTCAGGATCTGGGGGTCCCCTTTGTTAAAGGGGTCTTCCAGATTCTGATAAACCTCCCGCCCGCATACCCCCACAACCACCGGGCAAGGGTTGTGGGGATGAGACCCTTGTCCCCATCAACATGGGGACATCCTCCCCATGTTGAGGGCATGTGGCCTGGTGCGGTTCAGGAGAGGGGGGGGGGCCGCACTCTGTCCCCCCCTCTTTTCTGCGGCCGGCCAGGTCAACGTGCTCGGATAAGGGTCTGGTGTGGATTTTTAGGGGGACTCCACGCCATTTTTTTTTTCAATTTGGGGTGGAGTTCCCCTTAAAATCCACACCAGACCTGAAGGGTCTGGAATGGATATTTGCCGGGAACCGCACGTCTTTTTTTTTTTTGGTTTTTACGGCGGGGTTCCCCTTAATATCCATTCCAGACCTGAAGGGCCTGGTAATTTAATTTGGAGGGAACCCCTTTTTTTTTTTTAATGAGCAATGACTCTATTCTTTATAGCCATGAGTACTTTAACCACTTGCCCACCGGGTTAATTCTGGCACTTCTCTCCTTCATGTGAAAATCACAATTTTTTGGCTAGAAAATTAATCAGAACCCCCAAACATTATATATTTTTTTTAACAGACATCCTAGGGAATAAAATGGCAGTCATTGCAATACTTTTTGTCACACCGTATTTGCGCAGCGGTCTTACAAGCGCACTTTTTTTGGATAAAAATCACTTTTTTGAATTAAAAAATAAGACAACAATACATTTTGCCCAATTTTTTTCTATATTGTGAAAGATAATGTTACGCCGAGTAAAATGATACCCAACATGTCACGCTTAAAAATTGCGCCCGCTCGTGGCATGGCGTCAAACTTTTACCCTTTAAAAAACTCGATAGGCGACGTTTAAAAAATTCTACAGGTTGCATTTTTTGAGTTGCAGAGTAGTTCTAGGGCTAGAATTATTGCTCTCACTCTAACGATCGCGGCGACACCTCACTTGTGTGGTTTGAATATTGTTTTCATATGCGGGCGCTACTCGCGTATGCGTTTGCTTCTGTGCGCGAGCTCGTCGCGACGGGGCGCTTTAAATTTTTTTTTGGGGGTTTTCTTATTTATTTTTATTTAGTTTTATAATGTTTTACACTGAAATAAAAAAATAAAAAAAAAATGATCAGTTTTCTTCCTATTACAAGGAATGTAAACATCCCTTGTAATAGGACTAGTGTGTGACAGGTCCTCTTTATGGAGAGAGGCGGGGTCAATAAGGCTGGAAAGCATGGTATTGAAAAAAAAAAAAAAAGATCTCATGCTTTCAGCTGCAATCATGTTCGTTCAGCACAGTGGTGTAGTGTATAGCACTTTGACCTAGCAGCAAAAGAGTCGTTGGTTCGAATCCCGCCCGTGACAGCATCTGCATAGAGTTTGCATGTTCTCCCTGTGCCTGCGTGGGTTTCCTCCCACAATATAAAAACACGCTGTAAATCGGTTCCGGTCTAAATAAGCCCTAATATGCAGTAGTATATTAAGGTTTGGTTCTGCCCTAGGCCTGACTACATATCTGCACCTCCTAATAGAAAAATGACCCACCCCTTCCTGTCAAGGTCACACCCTGTTTTTGTATAACCCCGCCCAGTAATTTTCAGGGGACCCACACACTAGTTCTGGGGGGGCACTGGATTCCCTTAACCACTTCCATACCAGGCACTTACGCACCTTCCCGCCCAAGCCAATTTTCAGCTTTCAACACTGTCGCACTTTGAATGGCAATTGCGCGGTCATACAACACTGTACCCAAACAAAATTGGCGTCCTTTTTTTCCCACAAATAGAGCTTTCTTTTGTTGTTATTTGATCACCTCTGCGTTTTTTTTTTTTGCGCAACAACTAAAAAAAGACTGCAAATTTTGAAACAAAAAAACCTTTTTCTTTTTTTAGGTTAATTTTTTTGTAAATAAGTTTTTCTCTTTCAATTACGGGCACTGATATGGCGGCACTGATGGGCACCGATGAGATGGCACTGATGGACATCGATGAGGTAGTACTGACGGCACAGATGAGGTGGCATTGATTGGCGGCGCTGCTATGCGGCACTGATGGGCACTCATAGGCGGCACTGATGGGCACTCATGGGCGGCACAGATGGGCGGCACTTATGGGTGGCACTGATGGATACTTATGGGCGGCACTTATGGGTGGCACTGATGGATACTTATGGGTGGCACAGGTGGGCACTGATAGGTGGGCACTGTGCATGGATGGGCACTGTGGGGTGGCACTGCTTTTCCCAGTCAGTGCCCATTTGTGGGCACTGATTGGCATCTTTTTTCTTATTTTTTAATGCTTTTTGTTTTTTTGTTCTATATTTTTTTTGTTTTTGCACACCCTGGTGGTCCAGGGTGGGCATCCCTGGTGGTCCAGTGTGGTGATCCGAGGGGGGGCTGCGCTGATAAACAATCAGCGCGAACGCCCCCTGTCAGGAGAGCCGCCGATCGGCTCTCCTATACTCGCGTCTGTAAGACGCGAGTGAGGAAGAGCCATCGATGGCTCTTCCTGTTTACATCGTGATCAGCCGTGATTGGACACGGCTGATCACGTGGTAAAGAGTCTCCGTCTCCGTGAGAGACTCTTTACCGAGATCGGAGATGCAGGGTGTCAGACTGACACCCCGCATCACCGATCTCCGCGCTGCGTGCCCCCACAGGCGCGTGCGGCATGAAATCCTGCAGGACGTCCTGTCAGGATTGTGTAACCACTTCCCGGACGTAAATCGGCCATAGGCTGGGCGGGAAGTGGTTAATTTGCATAGTTTTTCTCTCACTTCCTCTTTGGCTATGGGGCAGGAAGTGAAGGCAAATCTCCCCAATTGGACACAGATAATACAAAATAAACTGACAGGGCCTATAACCCTCCCTCCCTCTATCCAAAATGAAAGAAAATAAAACTTGTTGATTATAGTTCTTGTCAGGGGCGGACTGACCATTGAGTCACTCGGGCACTGCCCGAGGGCCCCATGCCACTAGGGGGCCCCATCCGGGTTGCCAGGCTCAGTAAAACCAGGGACAGTATGTAAAAATCTGTGTTTTTTTTAGATCTGTCCCTGATATGTCCGAAAATGACATGCTTTTAATGTGAATATCCCAAGATTTTAGCTGCCCGCCTCTGCACTACCTCCTGGCGTGGTGGTCATCTGTAAGCCAGAGGGGCCCCATAATCTTCTATTGCCCAGGGGCCACATGAGTTGTCAGTCCGCCCCTGGTTCTAGTTTAAGCGCAAATTTCATAGAGTTTTATTGAGAGCCCTAAGAAAATATAACCATGCCAATAGGCCAGGATAGAGCGTTGCTAACATGTAGGAATGTGTGTGTTAGAGCACCCCACCCAATGTTAACTAAAAAATTATTAATTTGCAAATAAGTATGATCTGCTCATTTTTTTGGGGATGTCTGCACCCCTGATAGTGACAACATTTGTGAGGTGTCTTCACCCTTTCTAATTCATTCACTTCCTGTCACATAGCCAAACAGGAAGTGAGGGTAAAACCTTACTAATATATTTTCTTGTGGACACAGAGATCAATCTAAATAGTTTCCCATTATGTAAATTGCACTCTAGCATTTTGCTGTGTACACCCCAAATTATTAGGGATCTTGGACTTTGGGGTCCATTTACTAAAGGCAAATCCACTCCTACAAGTGCAAAGCAAGGAAGAAAACAAAACAACTTTGCTTCTACAGGATTGGATGTTAAAACCATCAGTGCTTCCTCTCTGATTTTCAGCAACTATGCTTGTACTGCAGAGTGGCTTTGCCTTTACTAAACCCCAAACTAAATAATCATTTGGGGCAGGGATCCTCAAACTACGGCCCTCCAGCTGTTGTAGAACTACACATCCCATGAGGCCTTGTAATGCACTGACATTCACAGACATGACTAGGCATGATGGGAATTGTAGTTCCTGAACAACTGGAGGGCCGTAGTTTGAAGACCCATGATTTGGGGTGTACACAGCAGTGCTGGAGTGCAATTTGCTTAATGGGGACACTAGTTAGATTGACCGGTGTCCCCAAGAAATGACACTGGTAGGGTTTTAACCTCACTTCCTGTTCAGCTGTGTGACAGGAAGTGAAGCCAATTTTAAGAAAAGGGACACAAAGCTCAACACAAAAATAAAAAAACACAAAGCAGGGGTTCTAACACTCACTTGGCTTCCCTCAAACACCCACAATTTGAATAGGATTGCCTTGCGCTAGATTTAAGCACAGTGCTGTAAATCAGCACGTCAAGCCTGTCCACCAATAGCAAACCCCCCCCCCCCCCCCCCCCACAGGCCATGTTTGCAGGTTTTCCTTCATCTTGCACATGTGCTTTAAAATAGTCTGGACAGCAATTCTTGATAAGAGAAATCCCCAAAACATGTCCTGTCGGGGGTACTTGAGGGCTGAGGACCACTGCAGAATAAATAAAATACTTACCAGTTTTTGTCTTTAAAGTCAGGGAGAATAAACATGGCAAACATTTCATGATTACACACCAGGAAAGAAGCTTAGACAAAAATCACACATAATTTGTTAGGCCCAAACCTAGTTCAGCTGCAGCTGTCAACATATGTAGCATGAAAAAGTAACAAAAGACAAACTTAACAATTTTAAAGTAATTTTTATTGGTCAACAAAACAAGGAAAGCAAAAAAAGACAAACAAACAAACACAAACAAAAATACATTTCAAAATTCTAATTAACCATAGCTTTACACATTTTTCATAAAATAAGGCCACATAGACAAATACATTAAAGTGAACATCATTTAAAAATAAACCAAAACCATTGGCAAAATAAAACAAAACCCATGCAACAAACCACATTTGTGTTTAGCAACAGCATTTCTGCCAGCCTGCCCCTTCTGAGGGCAGCTGAGGACTGATCGATCCAAGCTTTTTATAACAGTGCTAGTAATGAAGCAATTGAAATCACATGACCAAATTGCAGTCTCTAGTTTGGGTGAGCTTGTAATTGGGCACACCTGCAATTAATCCAAACCACGCTCTATGAGCATCCAATGAGTGTTTTTCACCTTTTAAAAAGAAAGGATATTTTTTTTCTAAGTGTTTGAGCATGCTCAGTTCATCACACATGTAGGAACCAAGCTGCAATGGAATGAGAGCTTTTTTTTTTTTGTTTCCCCTGATCTGATGCTTTCCAGCCTGAAGGGGAGGTGTTAAAGACAGAAGTAAACACGCACATTTAATAATCTATTTGTGTGAAAAAAAAGGTTGCCAATTTTGTTTGGGAGCCACGTCGCACGACTGCGCAATTGTCAGTTAAAGCGACGCCGTGCCGAATCACAAAAACTTGCCCGGTCATTGACCAGAAATATGGTCCGGGCTCAAGTGGTTAAAAATTAACAAAACACAAAAGTGAGCCCAATTTTTGGGGATAATGTGAAAGATGATGTTACACTGAGTAAATAGATACCTTACATGTCACGCTTTACTATTGGAAACACTCCTGCAATGGGGCCAAAATGAATTCCGTGAATATCCCCATAGGCGACCTTTTTCTTTTTTTTCCAGGTTACCAGTTTATAGTTACAAAGAAGGTCTAGTGGTAAAAGTATTGCTCTCGCTCTAACGCACGCGTCAATACCTCACATGTGTGGTTTGAACGATGTTTATATATGTGGGCGGGACTTGCGTAAGTCCCGCCCACATATGTAAAAATTATTTTTACTTTTTGCTATAATAAATATCCCCAAAAATATATATTGAAAAAACTAAAAAACCCCTCAGTTTAGGCCGATACGTATTCTACATCTTTTTGGTTCCAAAAAATCGCAAATAGCGTTTAGTGTTTGGTTTTTGCAAAAGTTATAGCGTCTACAAATTTTTTTTTTTTGTTGTTTTAACTAGTTATTGGGGCGATCAGCGATTTTTATCGGTACTGCGACATTATGGCGGACACATCGAACACTTTTTTGGAACCATTGGCATTTTTCTAGCGATCAGTGCTGTAAAAAATGCATTGCTTACTCAAAAAATGCCACTGGCAGGGAAGGGGTTAACACTAGGTGCGAGGGAGGGGTTAAATATGTTCCCTGGGTGTGTTCTAACTGTGGGGGGGGGGGGGACTGACATGTGTAAATGACAGATCGCTGTTCATGAAGGGGAACTCCAGACCCCCGAAAAAAAAATAAGGTGGGTTCCCTCCAGGTGCATACCAGGCTCTTAGGCTTGGTCTGGAACATAAGGGGTTAAACCCGCGCAAAAAAAATAGCGTGGGGTCCCCCCCAAGATCCAAACCAAGCCATTATCCCAGGCACGCAGTCTGGTCAGACAGGAATGGGGGTGGGGACGAGCGAGCGCCCCCCTCCCTCCTGAGCCGTACCAGACCACATGCCCTCAACATGGGGGAGTGTGTGCTGTGGGGGAGGGGGGCACTGCCCCCCCAACCCAAAGCACTCTTGTCCCCATGTCGATAGGGACAAGAGCCTCTTCCCGACAACCCTGGCCGTTGGTTGTCGGGGTATGCGGGCGGAGGGCTTATCAGAATCTGAGAGACCCCTTTAATAAAGGGGTCCCCAGATTCCGGCCCCCCCACCCTATGTGAATGAGTATGGGGGTACATTGTACCCCTACCCATTCACCTGGGGAAAAAAATGGAAAAAAATAATACACCACACATGAATAAATTAATTTATTAGTCAGCCGGGGGTCTTCTGCCGGGGCCCCCCACCACCACCCCATTAGGCCCCGGGCTTCGCCATCTTCTGCCGGAACCCCCTTCACCAGTGAGGCTCCTGCCTTTGGGGGAGGGTCCCGGGCTACTACGACGGTTTCTGCGGGGGGGTGCACTGGCACCCCACCCCCGTCTTCAGCGACGTAATTCACCGGGACCCCCTTCACCAGGGAGGCTCCTGCCTTTGGGGGAGGGTCCCGGGCTTGTACGGTGTCTTCCGCCGGAGGGCGCCACTCTCCGGGCTTCTGCGATGCCTTCCGCTTCTGCCTGTCTCCTCCGCGGAGCACAGGGCTTGTCTCCGCTGTCTTCTCCCTTCTCTTCCATTCGATGTTGACACGACGAGGTCCGGCGCTGGAATGCCGTCTGAGCAGTGGGCATGGACTTATATAGGGCAATGCCACCATGTGACCTCAACCCATGTGACATCACATTCCCATCATGCCCAGGGAATGTGATGTCACATGGGTTGAGGTCACATGGTGGCATTGCCCTATATAAGTCCATGCCCGCCGCTGACACGGCATGTCAGCGCGGAACCTCGTCGTGTCAACATCCAATGGAAGAGAAGGGAGAGGACAGCGCAGACAAGCCCTGTGCTCCCGGAGGAGACAGGCAGAAGAAGGAAGAGAGAAGAAAGAAGACGGAAGAAAGCCCTGGCTCCGCGGGGGAGCCAGGCAGAAGAGGGAGCAGAGAAAAGACCGGGGAGTTGGCGCACCCCCGGCAGAAGACCAGGAAGACCGGAACCCTGGCGGAAGGCACCGGAAAGACCGGGGGATAGGCGCCATCCCCCGGCAGAAGACCCCGAAGTCCGGATGCCCCTCCCTAATGAAAAAGAGCTTAAATGGGGTGGGGGCATCCGGCGGAAGGCTCCGGAGAGGACCGAGGGATGGCGCCCTCCCCCGGCAGAAATCACCGAAGCCCAGGGTCCCGGCAGAAGATCGGGAGAGAAGAAACCCCCCCTTCTAAGAGAGCTAAAGAAGAAAGGGGGGGCTCCGGAGCAGATTAATAAAATATTTTATTGTGTGGTGTTTTATTTTACTTTACATTTCCCCCATGTGAATGGGTAGAGGTACGATGTACCCCATACTCATTCACATAGGGTGGGGGTCCGGCATCTGGGGGCCCCCTTATTAAAGGGAGCTCGCAGATTCCGATTAGCCCCGCCCGCATACCCCGACAACCAATGGCAAGGGTTGTCGGGAAGAGGCTCTTGTCCCTATCGACATGGGGGCAAGAGTGCTGTGGGGTGGGGGGGCAGTGCCCCCCTCCCCCACAGCACACACTCCCCCATGTTGAGGGCATGCGGTCTGGTACGGCTCAGGAGGGGGGGGGGCGCTCGCTCGTCCCCGCCCCCATTCCTGTCCGGGCCAGACTGCATGCTTGGGATGAGGGCTTGGTTTGGATCTGGGGGGGACCCCCGCGCCGAATCGGCGCGGGTTTAACCCCTCACGTTCCGGACCAAGCCTAAGAGCCTAATGTAGCCCTGGAGGGGGACCCGCGCCGATTTCAAGTTTGAAATTTGGCGCGGAGTTCCCCTTCAGGGCTGAAAACAGCTCGGAGATTCCCGTGCGCCGCGTCACGCAGCGCATTCACGGGTACGCCGCTTGGTATTTACCAAGATTTTCACGGCGTACTGACAAGGCGCACGGGAATCCCTGACTTTTCTCTCTGCGCATGCCCAGTATGCAAATGAACCTCCCGAGGTTCAGGCGCACTGTGCAAGCGTACGGGGATCTGTTTTCAAAAAACACTTTCCCTTTCAATTCGGCCCGCCAAACACTTCAAAACACATGTCACTTCACTTCCCCTGCATCCCCCCACCTCCCCCCCTAATAAACTCCCGCCCAAACCCCCGCAATTTACAGTTTAATGTGCCGTGCGCCAGGTCTGTACTGGTGCACAATGCACCCTCTCCTGGGCGCACGGAGCACATTAGTAACTAGGGAAATACACTGCACTAGCAGCGTATTTCTTTAGTAAATGGCAAAACGGCTGCTACTCCTGCTTTTACTCCATGAGTCATGGAGTAAAGGCTTGGTAAATCAGCCCCATTGTGTTTGGGACCTTTACATGGGCACCCAAATTATTGTTTAATAATATTTATAAATATTTTTTTTTGGCGCAGATTTTTTTTTTATATTGCAGCTTACCAACCTTAATTGTGAAGGCTGCATTCCTTTTCTTTTTTAGGATTTTTACTTTTACCTGGCAATCCAGCCAGTAACACACTCAGTGGCGGCCCATCCATTAGGGGCAGGGTGCCAGACGCATTGGATTCCAATGTTTTTTTTTAAAAAAAAGCTCTAATTGGCTTAAAAAAGGGTGCGCCAGGGGCCCACCCAGTTGTGTGACATTATCAAATTAATATTTGATAATGTCTTCCTTTTTCCCCTCCCGGCCTATTAGGAAGCGGGTCCTGAGTCCCGATTGGCCGGGAGTCCTAAGACCCGATTGGCCAGTAGGAGAAGTGACCACTGGGACTCTGGAGGAGACGCAGGGGGGGAAGCCATCACCTGGATGGGGTAAGTGCAGGGGCTGGCAGGGGGTCTGGTTGGCGTCAGGCAATCGATTTGAGCGAGCGTCACGGGTTGGGTTCTGTGGTTGGCTGGCTGGGGGGGGCTACGGGCTGCTCCCCCAAGAAAATTGAGCACCAGCCGCCATTGAACACACTTCCACTCTGAATGGAGGAGAAACAGAGACACCTTTGGACAGCAGCATGTTCAGTCCAGGGAGATGGTTGTGTTAGATGGTTAGAAGGTTTTACATAAATGAATAAAAGCCGATCATTGTATGCACCCCTGTCAGTGTTAAATGGTTTGTCTCAACTCTCTAATTGCCACTTTTACCAGAAAGATCGGTCTGTTAAAAGAAAAAAATAAGAAGAAAAATTTAAAGAAAAAAATAAATTTACAGTCCAGATTACCAGGCGAAAAAAAAAGACTAAAAACAGAAAATGAATGCAGCCACCACAGCTAATAATCGGTAAGCTGCAATATATTGAGGACTCACATACGGACTTCAATATTATGTAAACTATATGATCTACCTTTATTCCTCTATGGCAGCCTTTCTTTACCTTTTCAACACAGAGGAACCCTTGAAATAACTTTCTGGTCTCAGGAAACCTCTGCTAAAAATGAATGTATCTACAACTCATGATACATTAGTGTAATGCTCAGTAGGAAGAATGTTGCACACACTTGAGGTCTTTGGGAAGAATTACCTCCTTACATATAGTTAAAAGATCAATGGTATAAGTAGGAACTTATCTGAGAGGCAGAAATTGCTCCTTGCTCTAGGAACCCCTAGAAACCTCCTTGAGGAACCCCAGTTGAGAAACCCTGCTCTATGGTATGAGCAGAGGACACAATGTATATTTATGAGATACTGCTGGATGTGAAATGGTGTCTGAGACCTGTTATGTCACACTTCACGCAGTAATGTGTTTGTATATCATTTTTAACATTTGTATTGAATAAACTATGATGATTTTATTTAATAAGTGGTCCATTGCTGTGATTTGTACCTTTAAAATTCCACTTTTTTATTTAAATTAAGCTGCAATATAGGCCTAAAACAGTGTCCCTCCCTCTACCTTTCTGAATGTTGTTGTACAATGGATTGTACAAGACTGAATTAATGTCAAATTCAATTATTTTTACTAGTTACATAGTTAAAATATGAATAAGCTCAGCTTTAAGGTAACATAAGGCAATTAAAGGGGTAGCATAATGATTTAGCAATACATGCTGGTAATACTCCCATGACAGTTTTAAAAAAAATTCAAAAGTGTTTACATAAATACCAGATTGAAGTCAAGCACCTTCCATTGCTCATCAGTCATCAGGTCCAGACATAATTGAATCTCTATGGAAGGATCTGTCATGCAGAGGGTAGAGTAGGTCTCGATTTCCATCATCCATCTAAGAAATAGAGGCTTTTCTTCTTAAAGAATGTTGCAGACACTCACCATACACAGTTAAAGACTTGTGGGACAGTATTTCAAGAATAATTGAAGATGTTCTAAAGACAAAATGTGAATGTTTTGTCCTCTCCACATTTCCACACACTTTTTAAAATGGAATTTATTTGATTTAAAGATAGAAATGTACACATTGAAACAGACTACAAATGAGTAATGTGCCTGGGTTTGGTTCTTGGGCCATTTGTCAAACCCCTAGTAAAGTCCATAAATTGCAAAATTAAAAATAAAGCAGGGAGAGGGTCCTCCTTCTCATGCGACTTTAAAGCGGGAGTTCACCCGAAAAATTTTTTTAACATTAGATTGATGCTCATTTTGTGAAGGGGAATCGGGTGTTTTTTTTTTTAAATCGAAGCAGTACTTACCGTTTTAGAGATAGATCTTCTCCGCCGCTTCCGGGTATGGTCTTCGGGACTGGGCGTTCCTATTTGATTGACAGGCTTACGACGGTCGCATACATCGCATCACGAGTAGCCAAAAGAAGCCGAACGTCGGTGCGGCTCTATACGGCGCCTGCGCACCGACGTTCAGCTACTTTCGGAAAATCGTGACGCGATGTATGCGACAGTCGGAAGCCTGTCGGAAGCCTGTCAATCAAATAGGAATGCCCAGTCCCGCAGCCCATACCCGGAAGCGGCGGAGAAGATCACTCTCTAAAACGGTAAGTACTGCTTCGATTTTAAAAAAACTACCCGATTCCCCTTGACAAAATGAGCATCAATCTAATGTTAAAAATTAAGTTTTCGGGTGAACCTCCACTTTAAGGTTGACATGGGATAAACACCAATCCTTTTAATTGTATGTTTTGGAGATTGCTTTAAACTGTATGTGTTGTTTCAAAACAGTAGGAGTATAACTGACAGCGCCAGCAACACCATATTCTGGAATCACATAACTTGTTTGTGTTATGTAGTTAATTTGTTTAACAGCAGCAGCACCCCAATCTCTTTCATTTCAACTTGGAAAAAAAAAGCTTTTAGATTGTTTTGGCTGCAATAGCTGATATTTGTATCCAGTGTTAATAGGCCTGAATTGAAAAGTAAATATCAGCCATGAGAGATGTATGTAAATGCTATTGAAAAGTGTACTCCTAAAAAAAAAAAAAAAAAAATAACCCCTCAACTGTACACCAATTGGGCAGTGGCAAAATAGTTTCATAGATTCGTTATTTTAGCTTTCTTTTCGCAGTACCACACACTATATTGGCGATTAGTAAAATGTCAAAACATAGAAAAAACATTTCAAAACCACAACCTCATATTCCATGAAATATTTTCAGTATAGACGTTAATTGCGTACAGCCCTCTTTTGTAGGGAGGGGGGGTGTTATGAGAAATGGCCCTCCCCAAACAGGATATTGCACTAAACCTGAAGGTAAAAGGGAGAACCAGAACCTCCCTAAGTGGAAGAGCCAATGTGAACAGAGGGGATTCCCTTCCTGGGAAATTAATCAGTAATCTAATGAAAGTAATTGGAAGCAGAAGAACTTCTGCAACCATCATAAAACTTTAACCATAAGTATATAGATGCACACCAGTATATAAATAATACAAGCTTTATATATGAAAAGATTAATACCAGAACATATATCCAATATAAAACAGATTGTCAGGAAAGGCTTCACCCGCTGGTGGCGCTGTTGGTCCTATGGATTGCAGTACTAGTGTCCACCAGCAGGATCTCATCTGCTGGTGGTAATGCCTGATCCATGGGCCGTAGTACCGTCGTCCACCAGCGGGTGCATTCCGGCAGTGTGGGGCATGCAGCACCTCCTCTGTTAAGGTGTTACATAGGACAATTACTGCAGTCTCTTAAATACCCGGGCAAGCCCTCACATACTTTGCGTTGGTATCTCTCTCCCTGACCCTGCATCTGAATCTGACCTGACCTGATCTGACCTGACCTGATCCCTATCCCAAGCCCATCCTGGACCTGTCCTTCCTGTTACCTGTTTACCTTGGATCCTGTTTACCTTGGATTCCTGCCCCGCAGCCTGTCCATCAATCCTCTCCCTGCTCTGTTGTGTTCCCGTCCTCACCCATCTGCTGATATCCCCTGATGTATGATCTCGGCCTGGCTTTGTTTACGATTACGGTATCTCTCCTTGATTTGTACCCTTTAATTGTTGCCACTTTGCCCTTTAATTGTTGCCACTGTGCCCTTTAATTGTTGCCACTGTGCCCTTTAATTGTTGCCATGGTGCCCATTCATTTGTCCCCATTGTCCCCACTGTGCCCTTCGTCGCCACTGTGCCCATCCCCCCCCCCCCGCCCGGCAATTACCTTTACTGGAGTCAGCCATCCACGTCCTCGACCCTCGCCTCGATGTCTTCTCCTGCCCTCAATGACGATTCAGCCAATCAGGTTACCGGTAGCCAGAACCGGTCAACCTGATTGGCTGAGACGCCTGTCAGTCTTATCCAAGGAACGCACACCATGTGCGTTCCGAGGATAAGCTTCCGGGGACCCGAGGGCTGTACTCGGAAAGCCTATCAGAGCCACTGGCTCTGATAGGCACTTCCGTACAGCCAACCAGCTGCCGTTATTCAGATGGTCGGCGCCTCATGTCCGGCCATCTGAATAGAACAGCGCAGCGGTGACAATAACATAGATTCGTGCAATGCATGAATCTATGTTATTAGACTCAGTGGCGGTGAGAGCCAGAGGGGCGGCGCTCCAGCGCCCTCTATGGAAGAGCCGCCAATGATAGAGCCTGGGGAAAATGTTGCTGAATGCTCTTATCTTAACTCTTATCTGTTGATCTAGTCAAACTCTAAAAATATCCAGGGTACATCTTTCTTTTTCTTCCCCCTCCTTACCAACTGCCAGATTTGCCCATAGTGAAGATGGAGCTCCGGTGTTCATACAGGTAGCCATACAGTTGCATGCATTCGTCACTAACACTGGTGCCAAATAAACTTCAATTTCAACTGGGCTGCTGCACTGGCTCATTGCTGCCTGATCCACAGGGTTTCTGTGTGACCTGTTATCCATTCATGTTCTTACCCACTGTTGCTGATCCAGCTTGCCCCTGACTACGCTTGTACGCCACCTGCCCCAACCCTGGCTTGCCTCTGGATTCCACCTCTGTCTTCTGCTTACACAATCTGCTACACGGTTGCTGACCTTGGCCTACACTCTGACTACTTTTCTGCCTGCTGCTGTCTGTTCTACCATCTGTTACTGACCCAGCTTACCTGACCCTGCAACATGCCTTATCCTGCCTGCCAAGTGCCTGCTGACTGATCCTCTTCACATTTTGTTCTCGCCAACCTGCCCAGTCCTGACTACCTGTCATCTGCAGGCCAAGCATCTGTCAGTCTGCTTACCTCCAGTTCAGGTCTGCCAGCACCAACATGCTACCTGCTGTCTTCGCCATCTAGCTCATCCTTAAAGGGGTTTTAAAGAAAAAAAATGTGTTTTTTTAAAAATAACAAACATGTTATACTTACCTCCACTGTGCAGCTCGTTTTGCACAGTGTGGCCCTGATCCATGTCTTCTGGGGTCCCTCGGCGGCTGTCTCTGGTCCTCCCTGCAAGAAATCCACACATTCATTCATTAGCAATGTCTGGAAAAATGTTCAGAATAGAAGGCAAGACAGATGGAGCCAAATCCAGTACAATTCTAGAGAGATGCAAGTTTAGGGTACAAGTCAACTTTTCAACAGGGCAATTACCCTAAACTAGGCAAAAATACAGTGCAGTGGGTTAAAACCAAGAAGCTGGAAGTCTGCCTTCATTCCATCCTTCCTTTCTTTTTCTCTCTTTCTCTTTTTTCTTTCTTTCTTTCTTTCTTTCTTTCTTTCTTTCTTTCTTTCTTTCTTTTTTTCTCTCTTTCCCTACTCACTTCTCCTTTTTTCCCCCTCTGCAGCCTCTGATTGACAAATGTTTTCCAGCATGTCCCTTTATGGGCAACCACACACTGATCATAAGTTGGATAGTGTATGACCAGCTTAAGGGCTGATTCATACTCTATTGCGCATTCCCTGCGGTCCAGTTTTGCAGAGCGTTCATTTGAATCATATGGAACGCATAAAAAATAATGCAAGTACTACTTTTTCAGAATGTACTGCACCAAACTGCATGGTATTTTGCTACCATGTGATTTGGTGCCCGCAAACACGCTGCATTTGCAAGATGCCTTCGTGGTGCCAAAAACAATTCATTGGCACCCACACACTCTCACAAGGGCAACACTTCACCCTTCCCGAACTACGTTTTGGTGTGAACTGGCCCTAACACTACCCTCTACTTAGACTGAAGATGCTGCTGTCAAAGGGTATCTTTCTTGCTCCTCCAGTCCTCTAGCAGAGTGGAGACACCCTGGAAAATGAGGTGTGGATCACAAGGTATTCATTGGCACCCACACACTCTCACAAGGGCAACACTTCACCCTTCCCGAACTACGTTTTGGTGTGAACTGGCCCTAACTCCACCCTCTACTTAGACTGACGATGCTGCTGTCAAAGGGTATCTTCCTTGCTCCTCCAGTCCTCTAGCGGAGTGGAGACACCCTGGAAAATTAGGTGTGGATCACAAGATAAAATAAAGGAAACAAAGTCTAAAAATAGAAAACCAATGCAGCCACAACTTTTAATGATTGGTAAGCTGCAATATATTACATTTTTGGTTTTCGGTTTATTACTACTTAAAGCGCTGCCCGCCTTAAAAATTCTGCCCAAGTCAAAAGCCTTGTTTGCCTCACAGTAAATACACCCCTGGCTGTACCATGTACTTGTATGCGAAAGTATCCCGTTCTTATTGTATTGCTTCCTTTAAGTGAAATCCCTGGTGTTCCTGCTAGCCCCCTTGCTTTCCTATTAAAAACTGACCACACAAAGCAAGAGAACACATTGTGGTCAGTTGTCTAGCTGTGCTGGAAACTCAGCCTGCTCTCCTCCAATGATCAGACTTGTCATGACACTCCCCCCTGCATAGCCATTCAATGGCAAGCTCAGTGCACTGCTGCTTCCCCCCCCAGTGGCGACAATTAATGGTACAGTGGCTGCGTTTGATGGCATGGCACAGTGGTGACAATTGATGGGCACAGTGGCTGCGTTTAATGGCATGGCACAGTGGCTGCGTTTGATGGGCACAGTGGCTGTGTTTGATGGGCACAGTGGCTGCGTTTGATGGGCACTGTCGCTGCGTTTGATGGACACAGTGGCGGTAATTGATGGGGACAGTGGCGGCAATTGATGGGCACAGCGAGGCTGCAATTGATGGGGTTTTTTTTTGTTTGTTTGCATCCCCCCAAAAATTTTGAGCACCAGCCGCCCTGGGTGCGTGTTTTACGACTGTGTGTGTTATACGCGGATAAATATGGTATTTTAGCCAAAGGTCTCATGTTGCTCACAGTCCTGGTAAATAATTCAATGAAAGACTGTAATGTGGGTGACTAATCAGCATAACACAGGTGCATTGATGGGTGTGAAAATACATTCTGTGTCCAGATGTAGATCCACCATAGATGTACCATATGGGCACATTTCAGGCACTGTGTAAAATAATATCCCACAAGTAACATGTTTTCTTTATTACAATGGAATTTTCTCTCAATGATATGCTTATTTTGGACTAGATCACCGCAGAAAGAAGCTAATCAGATACCAGAAATTACAAGCAGATCTTGAATTAAAATTACATTTATCAAAATACATCTTTGAATAGGCTAACATAAAAGCTATACTATTAAATTAAAGAGAATCAGTGGAAAAAGAACATTTACTACAATATATTGTAAATCCCTACTCTAGACTTTTTATAACAGAACAGCCTTATCCCTTTAGGGATTGATGCTTTTATATATTCTGTCATGGTCGGTGCAAACTGGGATCGCACAGGAAAGTGTCCCACGCTTTCCCATGCTGTGTGATTTTGCGGCACATTCATTTAAATGGACTGCAAATCTCACTGGAATACAAAAACAAATGTGCACGCACTACTTTTGAAAAACGTGATGTCCCAAATCGCACTGTACCATGCACACAAAATGCACCTTTCCCACACCACGTTCTGGTGTGAACCAGCCCTCAAAGAAGAAGTGCCATATCATTGGTGACTGGAAAGTCTTGCCTCCCTTGTTTGCTCAGTGCCAATAATGAAAACATATAAAACTTATAAATAATAATTGTGTTGTCAAAATTCCACAAAATAATACAAATGTCTTTGTTAACCTCCCTGGCGGTATGATTATTTCATAAAAAAGGTGCTGAAAGCGGTACCATTATTTGTAAGGAAATTTGGCGTTTTATACTGTAGGCCTATAATTCTTAGGAATAACTCACTTAAATCTGACCAAACAAGAGTCTAGTAGGCATCCCGGGTATGACATTTTTTTAAAAACAAAATTATACATTATAAAATAATAAATCATTATAAATAATTATAACAAATAATAATATAATAAAAATTATTTAATAATGTAATCAACTCAAAATCACTGAAATTTGCTCAGTTGCAGAATTGTCGCTGTCATTACTTCTGACTCGGGGTTACCAATCATAGCCCAAAAATCTCACCCCGAGTCAGACTCGGGAATACCGCCAGGGGGGTTAATGGGCAAATTATAGTATAGCTAATATTGTAGTACAGTATGTACCTTAAATTTTATACCATTTATCAACTTGCCTTCTTCCTTTTTTTTTATATAATACAGTGTATGAATAGCCAGTACTTTTTGTTGGTTGTGGATACTGAGTAGGGAAGGGTTAAACTTCCTAGCATGTTTTTTTTTTTTTTTTGCTGTGTGTGTCCTAATGGGGACATTTCTCATCTTGAAGACAACATTAGAAGTGAGAAGAAATCTCTACAAAGCATACCTCCCAACTTTTTGAGATGGGAATGAGGGACACCTATCAGCAAAAGTATGTAGGCATAGGACACGCCCCCTTGCCACATCCCCTTAACCACTTAACACCCGCCTGCCGTTAAATGACGGCGGGCGGAATGCTCTATTGTTCTGACAGGACGTCATATGACTGAGCAGGGACGTGGAGCTCTGTGTGTAAACACAGAGCTCCACGTCCTGTCAGGGAAAGAGGAGACCGATCTGTGTCCCTTGTACATAGGGACACAGATCGGTCACCTCCCCCAGTCACCTCCCTCCCCCTACAGTTAGAACACACCCAGGACACACATTTAACCCCTTCCCCGCCCCCTAGTGGCTAACCCCTTCCCTGCCAGTCACATTTATACAGTAATCAATGCATATTTATAGCACTGTTCACTGTATAAATGTGAATGGTCCCAAAAATGTGTCAAAAGTGTCCGATGTGTCCGCTATAATGTCGCAGTCCCGAAAAAAAGATGCAAGCCGTGTGGTCGTGCGCGCGCTGCCGGCGGCACACTCATGACCTTGTCGCAAGCTCCGTTACCGCGCCCGCAGGACCCACGGACCAGATTGCCGCCGGTGTCCTACGATCGGGTTACAGAGCTGAAGAACAGGGAGATGTTAGTGTAAACACAACATCTCCCCGTTCTGCCTAGCTGACACTGTCACTGTCATTGGGAACAGCGATCAGTGACGTGTCACGGCAAGCCACACCCCCTAACAGTTAGAACACGCCCTAGGTCATACTTAACCCCTTCACTGCCAGTGTCATTTTTACAATAATCAGTGCATTTGTATAGCACCAATCGCTGTAAAAATGACAATGGTCCCAAAATGGTGTCAAAAGTGTCCGATGTGTCCGCCATAAGGTTGCAGTCATGATAAAAATCGCTGATCGCCCCCATTTCTAGTAAAAAAAAAATTATAAATAAAAATGCCATAAAACTATCCCCTATTTTGTAGACGCTATAACTTTTGCGCAAACTGATCAATAAACGCTTATTGTGATTTTTTTTAACCAAAAATATGTAGAAGAATACGTATCGGTCTAAACTGAGGGGAAAAAAATTATATATTTTTTGGGGATATTTGGGGACATTAGCAGAAGTTGCCCAAAGGGTGGCATTAAAGAGCAGAAAAACAACGTAGTTTTGTGAATGTTGGCTGAAAAAGTTCTGCCGTCCACAGATTTGTCCGATGGAAGTCCGATCGTGTGTATGAGGCTTCAAAATGTTTTAAAAAACCTGTTTCTATGTATAATTTGAAATTCATATATATACATGGGGCAGTCATATTTGCTTATTACACATGCAGAGTGCGCTTTCTTCTTTTCGGTGCTACATGATTTCTCACAATGAATGTCCATGAATTGGCCAACCTACTAAAACAATCCACTCCCAATGCAGCGGAAATCTTACCAAAGCCGTTGTTATAATAGGCAGAATAATTGCAAGGGAGCTCCAAATTTACAAAAAGTTATATTTAAAGTGTATATAACAGCAAATGTTTTTTTAGTTTTGGGTAGAGTTTATTCCTCTGCCAAGTTTTGGTGTCTGTGTCCCTACTGGGGAACTCCCCCTCTATATGTCCTGGTGACCACTGTCACTGAGACAGAAAGTGAGGTGAAATCCTACATTTTGTAGTTGTCATTAACTGCGTCCAGACCACCCCACTAACATTAATTGCAGAATTTACCTTTACGTGATACCATGCATGCGGTTTAGGGGGTTTAGGAAATTTTGTTTTTCAAAAATTTGGGGGGATATGTATTATAACAAAATGTAAAAATATATATATTTTTTCAAAATTTTCTTTTTTTGTTTATAGCGCAAAAAATAAAAACCACAGAGGTAATCAAATACCACCAAAAGAAAGCTCTATTTGTGGGGAAAAAAGGACATCAATTTTATTTGGGTACAGCGTTGCACGACTGCGCAATTGTCAGTTATAGCGGCGCAGTGCCGTATCGCAAAAAAATGGCCTGGTCAAGAAGTGAGTAAAATCTTCCGGGGCTAAAGTGGTAAAGCAAGAGGTGAGAGGAAATCTTCCATTTGAGACAAATGTTCTATAGACATATGTCTATGATAGGAATTCCCCTCACTTTGTACATAGCTCCCAACTGTTCCTGATTTGGAGCAATGTCCCTCATTTCTCCCTCATTTTGGTCTGATCTATATAGTTGTATTTAACCACTTAAGTCCTGGACCATTATGCAGCCAAATGACCGAGCCACTTTTTGCGATTCGGCACTGTGTCGCTTTAACTGACAATTGCGCGGTCGTGCGATGTGGCTCCCAAACAAAATTGACGTGCTTTTTTCCCACAAATAGAGCTTTCTTTCTTTCTTTTGGTGGTATTTGATCACCTCTGCTGTTTATATTTTTTGCGCTATAAACAAAAATAGAGCGTACATTTTGAAAAAAAATAAATATTTTTAACTTTTTGCTATAATAAATATCCCCAAAAAATATATAATTTTTTTCCCCTCAGTTTAGACCGATACGTATTCTTCTACATATTTTTGGTTAACAAAATCACAATAAGCGTTTATTGATCAGTTTGCACAAAAGTTATAGCGTCTACAAAATAGGGGATAGTTTTATGGCATTTTTGAAAAATAATGAGACAAAAATAATTTGACAACTTTTGGCTGCTTGGGGCCAATGAACGTCAGTATTTAGGTCAAGGAAAGGGGGGAGGGATTTTGGAAGGGACTTTTCGCGGCACTGATAAAGACAATCTGATAAAAGGTATCGATATTTATTTAACAAAAAAGAAAACAGGTATAATACAAAAGACAGTTTAAGAACAAACCCCACATTTCACATCAGAAAGCAAAAAACAGACTGTGTCTTAATGTAAGGAATCGATGACCTCGACCGGTTTCGCGGTGATTTACCGCTTCTTCAGGAGGAGATTTTTTTCTAAAAAAGTATGCATAGACAAGTAAATAAACAAGCAAGATATACAATATGTGTATACATTGTGTACAAATCAATACAACGCGTTATGTAATGGAGCAAAGCACTCACCCAGGTTGGTCATATGATCAGACGTGGAGCCTGGTAAGAGCCTTCCGTGGCGCGTGGAGGGGGATATTTTATTTAGACGGGCTCTATTAGGGTGAGGAGTAGAATGAATCAAATGTACAGGGGATGGTCAGTTAATTATTGAGGTGTGGGTCACCAAAGAGTGAGAGGAAATGTGTGTAAGTGACAAAAAAAAGGCGGAGGGGGGGAAAGGGGAAAGAAATAAAGGGGAGATATAGAGGGTAAGTAGAGTGGGGGGTGAAAAAGGGAAGGGTTATGAGGGAAAGGAGAAAAAGGGGGGGGGAGGAAAAAGGGGGGAAAAAAGAGAGGGGGGGGAAAAAGAAGGAAAGGGAAGGGGAAAGGGATCAGTGAGGACTAGTGAAGTAGTGTTAAGGGTGTCTGGAGAGGGGGAAAAGAAGGAGGGAGGGAGGTATGGGGGAAAGGGGGGGGGGAAAGGGGAGGGTATTAGTAAGGTATATGGGGTGAAGGAAAAACGGGAAGGGAAAAGGGGGGGGGAAGGGGGAAACAGGGGGGGAGAGGGTTTTTTTGGGTGAGGAAATTGAGGGAAGGATAGGGGGGGGGCAGGAAAAATGGGGGGGGGGAAGGGAAGTTGAGGGCCAGTGAGAAACGTAAGGTTGGTAACCTAATTAGGGAAGCACCAGCATATACAAAAAGTGTAGTGTTATATAAAGAAATACATAAAATAAGGAGGTGGTGAATTGAAGGAATCTATCACCAGGCGCATTACTGAGATTAAAAGAGCCCATCACCAGGGTGACCAATCAACAATAAAAGCTCCCCAAGGGGGTCCTTACCATCACCGCAGTAAAGGTACGCAGATTACTGGGGCACAGAGAAACAGATAATATCAGCCTTGTGTATACTATCTCACATTGCCAGGGTAAGGGCAATCGCTAAACACTTGGTCCAACTGAGGAATCCAAAGGAGGAGGTTTTTAGCCATGGGTATGATTACAGGGTCAGCCGAAGAGAAGCCTTTGCAATTAGGCATCAAGCTTACTCACCTACACTCGAGGATATCCACGTGTGTCCCCAGGGAGAGCATCCGTGCTAACTCACAGAAGCGGCTGTGTCAGCCGCTTTTGTAAGTATCCCTGGACGGCGCGTGACGTCATCGAGTTGCGACGCCGCCGCCGTCCAACGCCCCACCAACCCTTGCACGTGAGTGCGTGGGTGTGCAGCTGCTGACCCAATGGCATGACGCCAGGTCATAGGCTGCAAGCAGAGAGCTCCAATTGGTGCTCTCTGCCGGGGACGACACTCCACGCGCCAATCGAAGGGGGAGAAACCAGGCTCGAGGCCCGACCAATTTTTATTGGCATTTTTATTTATAATTTTTTTTTTACTAGAAATGGGGGCGATCAGCGATTTTTATCAGGATAATCCGACGGAACATATTTGTTGTCGGACAATTTGAGAACATGACCATCCAACATTTGTTGTCTGAAATTCCGACAACAATTGTCCAACGGTCGCATTATCCAACAAAACACGTCCATCAAACAATTGTTGTTGGAATATCCCATCGTGCGAATGGGCCTTGATACAGAGTTTCACATCCGCACCTGTTCCCACGACAGCTTACAATCTAATGTTAAAAGACAAATGCGGCGCCTTCTAAGCGTAGCAAGTGAGGAATTTATTTTAAAATGGCAAAAGGTGTATAAAAAACCTACTCACAAACCGAGTGTTAGGTTAGGCATGGGAACATAAGAGCTGTCATCCGCGAGAGTCCCGGTGGAGGCTTGTTTTAACAATCTAATGTTTCAGCTACAATCACACATGCAATTGAACATTTTCTGAGATTGTTAACTAATCAAACCGGATGATTTTGGGTTGATGGATTCAGCTGGAGCACCCATCTATGGGAAACATATGCAAACACCATTCAGATAAGTGCCCTTATTGGGAATTAAATGCAGGCACCACAGTGCTACAAGACAAGAGTGCTAATTACTTACTGTAGGTACAATGCTGTCCAGATGCCTGTAAGACAATTCAACTTTCACACACATTATAATAAAGTAATATAAACTCAAAAACAGTAGGAATGTTCTTCCATTTTGAAAATTGATCAGCAAACATTTGACAGCTATGATGGCTAGCTTCATCGCCAATATTACAGACATCCAATCATATGAAAACGAACACTATCATCAACAGTTGTATTTATTTTTGGTGGACCATATTATGGCATTAGTTTCCATACAAATGACCTACTACTTTAACCACATTGGCATTCATATTAAACATCTTAATAGGTTCACTTCTGAGTAAGAGTTGTCATTTCCAAGAAGCAGTAACTTGGGCAAAGAATGACAGATATCTGCCAAATAGTTAATTGTAAAACAGCGTCTTCTAGAAAAACACAAGAGCACATCAGGAATTCATTGCCAGTGCAAAAAAACAAAAAATAGAAAGATGGAAACAAAAGCCTACTGTACAATCTGCTTGTTAGTATCAAATTCCTAACCGTAGCAAACATGTCCCTTTTGATGTGGGGTTGGGATGGAGATCTAGTGTCCAAGAAGATTAGTGTAACATAAACCATGTGAATGTTTTGTTTAGTGGTTAATATGTTTGTATGCATTTTGTGTCTAACTTCTTTGTGAAGTTTAAAGGGAATCCAGTGTCATTTAAACTTGATAAGTGATTGGGCCAATCAATGCAATTAAATTGAATCCGTATTGCCGTTATGGAGAACAGCGGGTATATTTTTCTGTATCTGGAATAAATATAAAAATGTAACTCCTTTACCTGGTCTGAGATTGAGAAGATATGCTGTAAATTAGTTTAAATATATTGGACATTGTGGATAAGCTCCTATCAACTGAAGGGGGCCTATTTATTTGATTTCCCCTATAAAAAAAAAAACAAGACAAGCCACAATGTTCAATTCATAAACCTAAAAGTTCAGGATTTTTTTTTTAAATGACAGTTTAATGGGCTTTAAAAATTACAGTTATGTGGCTACCATCTTGGTGTTAAAATGTTATGACTTGTGCCTCTATATACACTATGGCCCAGATTCACAAAGCACTTACGCCGACGTAGAACAAGATACGCCGACGTAAGTGCAAATGTGCGCCGTCACATCTGTGCGCCGGACCCACAAACTAAGATGCGCCTAAAAATAGGCTTCATTCCGCGGACGTAACTTGCCTACACCGGCGTATCGTGGGCGCACATTTAGGCTGGACGCATGTGGCGCTCCCATTGATTTGCGATTCAAATATGCAAATTAGGAAAATACGTCCATTCACAAACGTACGTGCGCCCGACGCAGGCTATGCGATGTGCGTGTAAGTTGAACGCCGGCGTAAAGTTAAGCCCCATAAAGGAGGTGTAACCCAGCAGCAGACATGCAAAGGTCTGCACCAGGGAACTCAAGCCGGCGTATTTTACGTTGTTTACATTGGACGTGTGTCTGGCTGGGCGTAGGTTACTTTAACGCCGTAGGCAGTGATCCGGCGTAGTTTAGGCAGTTTTTTCAACGTGGTTGTGAGCATGCGCAGAGGGATGCGTATCTGTCTGGCGCTCGGCACATCATTTGCATGGGGTCACGCCTCATTTGCATGGCTCACGCCCACTTCCACCTACGCCGACGTACGCCTTTGAAACCCAGCGCCGTTTTGGGAGCACTGGCTTTGTGAATTCCATGCTTACCTCTCTGCGCTGCATTGGCGTAACGTATATTATTTGCGCTACGGCGCCGTAATGTGCGCCCGCTCTCTGTGAATCTGGGCCTATATTACCTTAAGTATTGGGACACCTGCCTTTACACACACATGAACTTTAATGACATCCCAGTCCAATGCCTAGATTCACATAGATTGCCGCAACTTTGCGGCAGCGTAGCTCAAGGCATTTAAGCTACGCCGCCGTAAGTTAGCAAGGCAAGTACATGATTCACAATGTACTTGCCTGCTATGTTACGGCGGCGTAGCCTAAATCGGGCGGGCGTAAGGGCGCCAAATTCAAATGTGTGTAAGGGGGGCGTGTTTTATGTTAATAAGGCTTGACCTTACGTTTTTGACATTTTTTTCTTACTGCGCATGCGCCGGGGCGCCTACATTTCCCAGGGTCTATTGATTTTGACGTGGACGTAAACGACGTAAATCCCGATTCACGGACGACTTACGCAAACGACGCAAAAAATTTGAATTTCGACGTGGGAACGGTGGCCATACTTAACATTACTATTCCATGTAGGGCTAAGCTCTAACTTTAGGTGGCCTATCTCTAACGTAAACGGCGTAAAAGTACTGTGTCGGCCGGCGTACGTTCGTGAATCGGCGTATATACTCATTTACATATTCTACGCCGACCGCAATGCTAGCGGCCATCCAAAATATTGCAATCTAAGATAGGACGGCGCAAGCCGTCGTATCTTAGATATGTTTAAGCGTATCTCTGTTTGAGCATACACTTGAACATAAGTCGGTGTAGATTCTGAGTTAGGTCGGCTTATCTACTGATAAGCCGGCCTAACTCTTACTGAATCGAATCTACCTATTAGTCTGTAGAGTTCAATATTGAGTTGGCCCACCCTTTTCAGCTATGGCCGCTTTACCTCTTCTAGGAAGGCTGTCAAACGGGAATGTTTAACCGTTCTTCCAGAAGTGCATTTGTGAGGTCAGGCACTGATGTGGACAAAAAGGCCTGGCTCGCAGTCTCCCCTCCAATTCATCCCAAAGGTGTTCTATCGGGTTGAGTTCAAGACTCTGTGCAGGCCAGTCAAGTTCAAAGAGTTCCCTTCACTGGAACTAAGGGACCAAGCCCTAGCCCCGAAAAAACAACCCCCACACCATAATCCCCCCTCCACCAAATGATTTGGACCAGTGCACAAAGCAAGATCCATAAAGGTCAATAGCAGGGGAGGGCTGGCAGCCTTAGGCCTGGGGGGCAAGTCCAGTCAAGTGGCCCATTAACACGCCGATCAGCCGCCGCCGTTATACGGCAGCAGGTTGGCTCCCCGGCGCCCACGGCATGGTGCTGGAGCTGATGCGCGTAGTCAGTGGCTGCGATATCCACCGGCGACCCTATGGAACACTTAACCCCTTGATTGCCCCCTAGTGTTCACCTCTTCCCTGCCAGTGACATTTATACAAAAATCAGTGGGTATTTTTAGCTCTGATCGCTGTATAATTTTCACTGGTCCCAATGTCGCAATCCTGCTAAAAATCGCTGATCACTGGCATTACTAGAAAAATATTAAAATAATAAAAATGTCAAATCTATGACCTATTTTGTAGATGCTATAACTTTTGCGCAAACCAATCAATACACGATTATTGCGATTTTTTTTTTTTTTTACCAAAAATATGTAAAAAAAATACATATTGGCCTAGACTGATGAAGAAATATATATTTTGGGGGATATTTATTATAGCAAAAAGTAAAAAATATTGGTTGGTTTTTTTTCAAAATTTCTCTTTTTTGTTTATAGAGCATACAATAAAAACTGTGACCAAATACCACCAAAAGAGAGCACCATTTGTGGGGAAAACAAGACGTAAATGTTGTTTGGGTACAACATCAAACATCAATTGACAGTTAAAGCGACGCAGTGCCGTATCGCAAAAAATAGCCAGGTCAGGAAGTGGGTAAATTCCGGGGCTGAAGTGGTTAAACCACCAAATCACCTCACCATCATCAGTGCCCATGAATGCAGCCTCAATAGTGCCCATCAATGCACCCTCATCAGTGCCCATCAATGCAGCATGATCAGTGCAGCCTGATCAGTGCCACCTCACCAGTGCAGACAGTGCCCATCCATGCAGCCTCACCAGTGCAGAGAGTGCCCATCAGTGCAGTCTCACCAGTGCAGAGAGTGCCCAAGCATCAGTGCAGCCTGATCAATGCTCATTAATGCCTATCAACGCAGCCTGATTAGTGCCCTTAATGCAGCCTCACCAGTGCAGAAAGTGCCCATCAGTGCAGCCTCACCAGTGCAGAGAGTGCCCATTAGTGCAGCCTCACCAGTGCAGAGAGTGTCCAGGCATCAGTACAGCCTGATCAATTCTCATTAATGCAGCCTCATCAGTGCCTATCAACGCAGCCTGATTAGTACCCTTAATGCAGCCTCACCAGTGCAGAAAGTGCCCATCAGTGCAGCCTCACCAGTGCAGTGCCCATCAATGCAGCCTCACCAGTGACTATCAGTGCAGCCTGATCAGTGTCCATCAATGCAGCCTTACGGTCAGCAGTGCAGACAGTGCCCATCAGTGCAGCCTGATCAGTGCCCATGGGATGTGGGGGTCAGCTGGGGCCCAGGGTGTCAGGGCCTGTGTCTGTCTCACAGCCCTCTATACAGAACTGGGAGCTCAAAATCTCTCAAGCCAATTGCAAGAATGCATTCTTGTGGGATAGTGAACTCGCAGTTCTATGTAGTATAGCAAATCTCTGCACATCTGTCCTAGCCCTCAGTGCCCACTGCCCAGAGTCCAAATACAGTTTGATGTGTGACTGTCTTACAGTCACAAGAAGTACTGAGGACTCCGTTCAAAACAGCAGAACCAAAATGCAGTGGCGGCCCATTAGGGGTGCCCAGGTGCCGCCCACTCTCCCCTCTCCACCCCCTATATGCAGTGGATAGATTCATGCATAGCATGAATCTATCCACTGCTGTCCCATATTCATGCATCTGGCCCCTTTCGGGTCACTGGGCACATGAATTACAGCGGCCATGTTTTTTTAATAACTTGATTAGAGCTAGGTCATGGGCTAAGTCCTGGGCAGACAGTGGGAGGGGGTCCTTCTGGATCAGTCGGCTCCGCTAACCAGATGGGGGGGGGGGGTCTGGGTGGCTATGTGCATCTGTGCGCGGGGGGGGTGTGTTGCTTGAAGAGTCCGCTGGCGGAGGGGTTGCTAGATGAGTGGGGGCTGCTGTATGAGTCCGCTGGCGGGGGGGTTGATGACTGAATCCGCTGGCGGGGGGTTGCTGACTGAATCCACTGGCAGGGAGATGCTGGCTGAGTCCGCTGGCGGGGGTGTGCAGGCAGAGTTTGCTGGCGGGGGTTCTGACTGAGTCTGCTGGCGGGGGTGGGGGATGCTGGCTGAGTCTGCTGGCGGGGGTGGGGGGGTGGCTGAGTCTGCTGGCGGGGGGTGCTGGCTGAGTCTGCTGGCGGGGGTGGGGGGGTCCTGGCTGAGTCTGCTGGCGGTGGGGGGTGGCTGAGTCTGCTGGCGGGGGGGTGCTGGCTGAGTCTGCGGGGTGCTGGCTGAGTCTGCTGGCAGGGGGGTGGTGCTGGCTGAGTCTGCTGGGGGGGGGGGGGTGCTGGCTGAGTTCTTGCTCGCTGGCTTCTATGCTATGCATACTACTGAAGGGGATACAGACCATACAGTAAAAACGTTTTGACACAGGCAGGTCATCACACATCTTACTTTTGCAGCCTTTCAGTCTCTCTCTCTCTGTCATGTCTCTCTGCAGCCAGCCCCAGCCCGCTCGTACTGTGTCTCTTCCCTGATGTGCCACATGACCTGCCTACCTGGCTGGCTGCCTCCGAGACTCCTGGGAGGTGGGAGCTGTAGTTTGCTGCGCTGATAAGTTCCTTAAAAAAAAAATTGTTTTATTAGGGTGAACCCCCTCTTTAACTTTAGCACAGCACAGCCAAACTACAACTCCCACAATGCAGCACAGACTGTGCAGCATCAGCAGCCAGCCAGCCAATCGGTGGCCACTGCGGCCGAACTACAAACTACAACTCCCACAATGCAGTGCAGCAGCCAGGCTATCGGGGGCCGCCGCGGCCGAGTCCTAGCAAAAAAAAAAAAATTTACAAACAGCCAGCGCCGCGGCCGTTTTAGAGATATTGTAAGCGGCCTGGGGGGAAAACTCCACTTTTCCACCTGGGCCAGTCCGCCCCTGGTCAATAGAGACATGGATAAGTGAATTTAGGGTGGAGGAACTTGACTAGCCTGCACAGAGTGAAGGAAAATGGCTGCATGCCGATGTAGTGAAAGTCCTTTTATTGAAATACTTATGAAGATACACGAAAGTACATGACACACACCACAAGTGCAGAAGCCGGTGCAGAGGTTGATGCGTTTCACACAACTACATTTTGCTTACTCAAGCCTGCACAGAGTCCTAACCTGAACCCAATAGAACACCTTTGGTATGAATTAGAGTAGACACTGTGAGCCAGACCTTCTTGTCCACATCAGTGCCTGACCTCACAAATGCGCTTCTGGAAGAATGGTTAAACATTCTCATAGACACACTCCTAAACCTTGCAGAAAGCCTTCCAAGAAGAGTTGAAGCAGTTATATCTGCAAAGGATGGGCCAACTCAATATTGAACCCTACGGACTGGGATGCCATTAAAGTTCATGTGCATGTAAAGGCAGGCGTCCCAATACTTTTGGTAATATAGTGTAGGTAAAGAGTTGCACCAAATATGCCTCCAACATGCTTGTATCTACAACATGAGAGGTCTCAGGCCCCATACTCACGACCAAACATGTCTGCTGAAACTGGTCCGCGGACCAGTTTCAGCGGACATGTTCGTTCGTGTGTAGGCAGTAACGGACAGGATTCCAGCAAACATTCGTCGGCCAGACCGTTTTCCAACGAACAACTGTTTCCTGGTCTTGCTTTAAAACAGTCTGCTGGAATCGTGTCCGTCAGACATGTTCGGTCGTCTGTACACAAAAGCAGCGTACAAAAACCCCGCGCATGCTCAGTCCAAATGAGGAGACGGGAGCGCTCGTTCAGGTAAAACTCGCGTTTGTTTGGGATATGGCACATTCGTCATTAGAAACCTTTTATTCTAGCAAGAGAACAATGTCTTAAAAAGGCGCACCAAACCACATTTTCTTGCCTCGTTTTATTAATTCTTCTCTTGCTAGAATAACCCCGTTCTCTTGCTGATGCAATTTCAATAGAGTTGTCCCATACTGAAATGTCACATTTCTTGCTTGTGATGTAATCCTTTAATAATGTTTTCTATGCCAGACGTGTGTTTTGGTTGGTGGTCCTCCATAATTTATAGTAGTCATTTTTGTAAAGGAATGTGCATCTTATTTTTTTTTTTGTTGTTTCTAGTTATGTCACCTTTTTTTTTTTTTTTTTTTTAACATTTTTTTTTCTTTTTAATTTTTTTTTTTTTTTTGTGTTTCATTTGAGAATATTAAACCATGTTGGCACACCAAATGTCCCCCCCCCCCAGGGAGTGTGTCCTTTGTAAATGACCCATTGTCTATTTATTAAAGGTTTGCTGCCTAATAATCCCCACAGTATAACAAACAATAGACATGTTTTCAAATGAAAGCAAAAAGCCTTTTATTTAGGCAAATGTCATCACAAAAAATAAACAGAACGGCAGCACTAGAATAGATAGCAAACTATATGCAAACTTGCATTTCCAACATGGTGAAGGATAAACTTCCAAGCCTCAGGAGCCAAACCCAAAAATATGAAGCAGCAGCACACAAACAAAGGAACCCAAACTGTGGTAGTCCAAACAATATGTCCTTTATGTGGAAGGAAATGGAAGGCAGAGAATCAACGTTTCCTCCTCTTTCCAGCCTTCCCTCCAGGCAGCCTTCCAGCGGATCTAACACGGGGTCTTGCAGGTGGGGTCGATGTGGCAGCAGGAGGATGGTGTTCCGCAAGCCGGGCCGGGTCACATAGCCCAGTGTCTGGGGTCAGCAGGCCCCTCTGCATCCACCAAAGGACCTGGTTCATCAGGGCCTTTGCCAGTCTTCTCTGGTCCTCCTCCCCTTCATTCAAATCGTGGGCCAAGGAGGCACTGAAGGCCTCTGTGGGGTTGAGGGGGGCCCTCATGATGGCGCTTGCCTCCTGTATCATGCGGAGGCTTGCCTCCTCCACAGGCCTCAACTGCCTCCTTCGGCCTGATGGCCTCACCTGGGGGGGAGAAGACTGGCTGGTGGTGGTTCTCCTGGCCGGGGGGACCTGCTGCAGGCCACTGGGCCCAGCCTCCTCCTGGCTGCCACTGACCCCGGCCTCCTCCTGGCTGCCACTGACCCCGGCCTCCTCCTGGCTGACAGACACCTGAGGATCTGCCACCTCCTGGCTGATCTCTTCTTCCTGTGTGGAAAAAAAAGGACATTTTTTACAATTTCGCTAAATAAAACCACACTCATTTTCATGTTTTTCGTTTAGTATTTTCTGTTCATTATTACTTGAATACACTCTACTTCTGACCCCTGCAGTTGTCATCCCTGACACCTATTTGTCTGTTCACCTTTTTTTTGTGCTTTTTCCCAGCTTGGCTTTTCTTTTACAATATCAAATCATTAATCCACCAAGAATTATTTACGCCAGAAATATAGAGGAAACTACTATACCTCCTCATCGAAGGGTGGCAGATCTGCATCTCTGTCAGCCAGGCCCTCTTCCTCCGACTCTGCAGGGCTGTGGTCATCTGGGGAATGTCCGCTGGAAGGTAGCATGGAGGAAAGGTTGGAAGAAAGACTCGACATCGTTTTCCTGCCTTCCATTTCGTCCCGCAAAAAAGCCATCTGTTTATAATACCACAGTTTGGGTTCCTTTGCTTGTCTTGCTGCTGCTCCCGATTTTTGGCTTTTATTAGCTTTGTATGCTCTCCTGTATGTGCTTCTGAGGTTGGCAAGTTTATCCTTCACCATGTTGGCAGTGCATCCTGGCACCCATGTTTGCATATAGTTTGCTAGCTCTTCTAGTGCTGCCGCTCGTACATCTTTATTACAATATAAAGAGTGCTTGGAATTCCACAGGATGGGCGTGTCCTGATATTTTTGAAGTAAGGCCTCTATAGATTCCTTATTTTGTAGTTGGTCCATTTCACTTTTGGAAAAATGATATATCTTTTTGAGTCTAGATTCGCAAAACATAAACCAAAGAAAAATAAATATTAAAAAGGATCAGCGTTGACCTTGATATAATATGTGTCTTCAAATTTATTACCTATATCTAATTACAAACACAGTCTCTCTTGTTTAAACAATGATTGGCAGCTCGGCCGCATTGGTTGTACCAAACATTGATTTGCTAGATGCAGAGCCATTGTTAACATTGCAGTAAATATTTTTAATATAGAAAAATAAACAATGCTTACAAATGACAGTATTCATCTAGGCACTCTTTCATGTGTAAATCTCATGCCCCTGACAATGGATGACATAAAAGACACTTCCTAATGACCTCTGTACAACCAACACTTGAACAATACTTTGCCTGATCTGAATACACCATTCAAAAACTTGTCAATGTGGTACAGCATTGTTCACATCTCTATTTTGTGAGTTGTCCAAAAGCATTTGGATACCAAAATAACATTGTGGTACCCCATAGACAGAATAGCTTAAAAAGGGTGCAACCAACAGCCCAAACCCCCATCCCATGTGTCTACATTTTCCAGGCCTCTGCTGATCCCATTTTTAATTTCCTTACCTTCCTGTCTCTCGCTCCTCGTTTCTCACGCTCGCCTAATTACCGCGTAAGATGCGTAATCACGGCGTGCACCTTTTAAACACTCCGCGTATTTATTAAACCCCGCCCTCGTCACCTTTGCTAGGCCCCTAATCAATGAGTTTAGGAAATATGGCGTTAACTGTGTATGTTCAGGATGCGATCGAAGATTCTCCGCGTAACCTACGTAAACACGTTGTTTGCATTCTCTACACTCCGCGTATGTATTAAACGCCGCCCTCTTCTCCGCCCATGGCGTAAGAATTCATCTTTTCCACGCCCATAATCTCTGTGGGAAAGGAAAGATGGCGATGTCACACGAGCGGGCACGATGCTCTCATGCCACAAGTGAAGGGACAGAGGCAGGGACGTCCCGATCAAGGCCAAGAAGATACAAAGCCACTAATATGCGGTTCCAGGAAATGGTGGAGTTAGTTTACATCATGCGAAAGAAGGACTATGATGGTGAATTAGGGCCATACAAGACCCCTAACCGCCGAAAGGCACATATTATGGACAAGGTGGCGAGGAGAATGCAGAGGATGTTTGGGATCACCAGGTCCAAGGAACAGCTGAGGAAACGCTGGTCAGACTTAAAATTGAGGGAGCCACATCAGATGAAGAAAATACTTAAAATTCTGCGTAAAAGTAAGTAAATATATATTGGGGTTGGGGGGGGGGTGGGTGATTGTCTGCAATAATGTGTTGCCATGTATATTTCACCATCTGCCTCCTTGGCCTGCTTGTAATTTTAAAGACATGTTGTCATTTATTTTTTATGACATAAATACCTACATATTTACAAATACTGTTCTTAGTAAACAACGTAACATCACATAGTTTCTCAGAAAGGCTCGGTTATTCCAGGAACAACACACCTGGACATGGCTCACTGGCCAAAAACTTTGTTTGTAAACATTGTGTAAAAGCTAGTTCTAGAAAATAAAATTATGAGAATGGGAAAGGCAAACAGGATTCATTCTAAAAACAGTGGTAATAAAGCAGATGTTTTCACATCTGCAATGCAGAGCACCTGTGTCTCCCCAAATCAAAAATGGGTTTTGGTAGGGTCTCCCAGAAATACTGTTTAGGGGGGACATCCATGTGTGTCACTTTGCTAAAAAGGGGCAGGATCAGAGCATGCCATAGAAGTAATTCCAAAATGTAGGTTTGGTGAAAGATAAAAGTAACTAAATTAAAGCATCTTCTAAGCAATGTGTGCGATTTATGCTCTCCAATATCTGTGTGCTGATGAGTCTACATTTTTTTTTGTTTATTTCAGGGGAAAGAAGTCGCCAGCATTTGGAGGAGGCAGAGAGGGCCAGACAAGGCCAAAATCTGCCATCTCAACATGTGGAGGAGGAGGAGGATGTGGAAGGAGAAGAGGATGTGGAAGGAGAAGAGGATGTGGAAGGAGAAGAGGATGTGGAAGGAGAAGAGGATGTGGAAGGAGAGGAGGAAGGAAGAAAGGAGGAAGGAAGAGAGGAGGAAGAAGTAATTTTGGACTTAGAATTTATAGCAGATGAAGGGCAAGTGGCGGAAGAACAATTTGGCGAATTGAAAGAAGGTGGATTGATGGATGAAGGAGGAGTCCAAGATGATGGGGAAGTGGTGGAAGAAGGAGGAGTGATAGAAGATGATGGGGAGGTGGTGGAAGAAGGAGGAGTGATAGAAGATGTCGAAGAGGTGGAAAGGAGAAGCCCATCAGGTCAGTGTCACCCTAGCTTGATTAAAAAAAACATATGTAGATAGGCCTCATCGAAAAATAATTTTGGAAATGACCATTTTTTTTTTTTTTTTAGGGGAGGAGGATGGTGTGCCAATATTTTCACGTGCAAGTGCTGCTATAATTATTCAGCAGGTAATGGAGTGCAGCACTGAAATGCACAATATGCGTGAAAGGATGGTTGTCATGGAAGAGAATTTAACAAATGTCCTTTTGGAATGCTGCACGGAAATGGACAATATGCGGCAAAGAATGATGGTCATCGAATCTAATTTTAAAAATATTATTGACATGATGGGCCGTGTCAAAGACTGAAACACCCCCCGCCCATCCCCCGCCCCCACAAACATTTTTACTGTTTTAATAATGAATACGCCAAAATTTGAAGATACACACACAGTGTGCCAACATGTGCTATCTGCCATCACAGAATATCTAGTGTCTGTGCTTTGTGGGTCCAACCCCCTCCTCCATCCTCAAGTAGTTGAGAGGAAGGGTTTGCTCCCACAAAACACAGACATTGATCACCCATGATGTCAGATAGCACATGTGGCCATTTGTCTGTTGAACCAATGACATTTGGCGAGTTTGCACTGAATGTGTGTATCTTCAAATTTTGGCGTGTTCCAGTGTGAAAGCACACCATGACTGACTGCTGTTGTGAGTTTTTATATTTTTATAATTGTATTTTGTTACTTTTTGACCATGTTGAACATTTTTGGATACTATAAAGTTTAGACCATAAAGAATAAACACCGAAAAAAAATTAAAAAGAGATATATATAGAATTATAAATCTCTCTAATCACTGAATTTAGTGAAGTCGAGATTTGACTCCTAAATCTCCACAACAAATATTCGTATTGAAAAACACACCAAAAAATCAAAAAAATTTTAAAAAAATATTGGTTTTTGTGCATAAAAAATATGCCAAGAATAAAAAATACTAAGGCGGTAAACACCCCACCAAAAATATTCTATATATATATATATATATGTAAACAATAAATCTAACTATATTTGATAAACAAAAATGTGAACTTGTTAAAAAATGTATAATCTGCATAATATTTTTGGTTGAATTACCTGAAAAAAAAAAAAAAAAAATTTTTTTTTGTAGACTCCTAAGTACAAAAGCAGGGAGTAATGAAAAAAATATAAAATAATTTTTGGGGTCATGAACAAGCAAAAATTAAAAAACTTGACCTCAAAATTTACAAATGGAGTTGCTTCTTATTTCTAGACTCAATACCCTGTTTGTAGATGAGTGAATACTGTGCAAAATGTGGTTATTTACTAAAAGTGGAGAAATCAATTATGCAGTAAAATTGAAGAAGTTAGTTAGAGAACCAGGAAGACAGATAAAAAGAGAAAAAGAATTAATGACAAACAACTGTATAAAGTCCAATGGTCTAATTATTTATTATTTGAGAGAATATTCCTTTCTTTGGGGGCCGAATTAGAAAGAAATATGATCTGGCATAGCAATGGCCCCCCGACCCATGAAGTACTCAACATATTTGTCGCGTACCTCACGAGCTGATTGGGGGGCCAAGCCAGCGCGACCAGTGTCCAGCCCGGGAAGGGGATCTGAGGGTAGTCTTGCCTCAGAACCGATGTCGGGTAGGTACGTCTGGGAGTGCCTGCGTAAAAAGTTGTGCAAAATGCAGCAGGCAAATACAACGGTGTCCAATTTATATTCCGCCAGATGTATCGATGTCCTGAACAGGCGGAACCGGTTGGTGAGTATCCCAAAGGCATTCTCGACTACCCTCCGAGCCCTGGCCAACCGAAAATTAAACACACTCCTCTCTGAGGTGAGGGTCCTCTGGGGAAAAGGCCGCATGAGGTGAGGACCAAGCCCGAAAGCCTCGTCCGCTAGGAACACAAACGGAAGTCCTTCCACATTATCTTCATCTGGTGGCAATGCCAGACCACCAGCTTGGAGACGATCATAGAAATCAGTCCGTGCGAACACTCCCCCATCAGACATCCGGCCATTCTTCCCCACGTCCACATATAGAAACTCATACTGTGCCGACACCACCGCCATCAACACAATACTATGATAACCCTTGTAATTATAATAGTAGGACCCCGAGTGGGGTGGGGGCACAATGCGGACGTGTTTCCCATCTATTGCTCCACCGCAGTTTGGAAAATCCCACCGCTGGGCAAATTGGGAAGCCACAGACTGCCATTCCTGTGGTGTGGAGGGTAGCTGTGGGGACAAACAAAAAAAGAGATTTAGTACTTTGGAATAAAAACATCCTACAAGCATCCTTGTGACACTTCAAAGTATTAAAATTGCATTAGAAAAATGTGCATGGAGAATTTGGGAAATGAAATATATAGGGCCACTTCATTAAGAGACTCCACAGCCCTCTGATGGGGACAATAAAAGTTTGAAGGGGGGGGGGGGACACAAAAACCAAAAAGTCCTGTTTTCAAAAATGGCAAGGTGGGTTTGTCCCTAGGATAGCATGCTGGACAGGTTAATATTGGGTAAGGGACAAATATGCAGGTAGGTCAAGAATAAAACATGTAAAGCTTATATCAACATGCATAGGGAGAAAAGGGAACGTTAGTTAAACACACAGCATATCTGGGAAATGAAAAATAAAGTTAGTTAGCAACATTATTACAGCCAGGAAACTTACCTTAATATACTCCTCATGCAGAACTTTGATGATGGCAGCACACGTGTCCGGTATGATGACCCCAAGCACCTGCGCAGAGATGCCTGTTGAGAACTTGAGGTCCTGCAGGCTCCTCCCAGTCGCCAGGTACCGCAACGTGGCAATAAGCCTCTGCTCGGCCGTGATGGCTTGGCGCATTACAGTGTCCTGCCTCGTGATATAGGGGGACAGAAGTTCCAGCAGACTGTTGAATACGGGGTCCGTCATGCGGAGAAAATTCCTAAAGTCATTAGGATTATTCTCCTGGAGTTCCCTAAGCAGAGGCATATGTGAGAACTGGTCACGCTGGCGCAACGAATTCTTGGTCCAGAAACGCCTCCGCCCCCTGTTTCTGGCCAAAGTACTGGAAAAATGAACATATCCAGCAGCCATCCCATAAACAGCACCAACTCGCGAAAATTGACGCTGCTGCTCCATCATGGCTTCAAACCGGCTGGCTGGTCAGTCAAGAACACACTCAAACAGAAAGCACTCGCAAATCCAGCACTACCTGCGACAAACGCGTGACAAACAGATACAAGCGCACAGGATGCAACTGCTAAAGCAGAAACAACCTGCTAGCCTATAGCCGAATGACAACTACGTTACCGCAAGCACACGCACTGAACCCGTGAATACACGCTGTCAAAGCCTGGAGACCGAGAAGCGCGAATCAGCTCTAACCAAACCTTCACTAACACGAGCAAACCCGTAACTAGCAAAAGAGGAACAGAGGGCGGCGCCATTAAGTTTGGTCTTCCCCTTTATAGTGACGTCGTACGTAGTTTACGTGCACGCGTTCCGGTACGACGGTAATTTGGTCCGCTGGTGTGTACAAGCCAGCGGAACCAAACAAAAATCAGCCTTGTATGCCGGAAACTGTCCGGCAGACAGTTTCCAGCGCACAGATCCGGTCGTGAGTACAAGGCCTCACAGTATTTCTCACAGAATGTTCAATGATACTTGGCACCATCTAATTACCAAATGTGGTGTTTTTTATTTTTATTCAATGAAAAACATTCAGCACAGGAAGTACCCCAATAACATTCTTTTTTTTCCCCCGTTTGTACAGAACAAATGCAGATGCACTTTCACTGGGCAAACTGCTATGCAAAAAATGTATTTTTATTAATACATCCCTTAAAAGAGAATTGCTGAGAGACTTAAGGCCCCATACACACGATAGAATCTATCCGCAGATAAATCCCATCAAATGGGTTTCAGCGGATAGATTCTATGGTGTGTACACTCCGGCGGATATTTATCCGCGGATATTTCCGAATTCCAGCAGATAAATATTTGTCGACATGCACAGAATATCTATCTGCTGGAATCGGATCCCACGGATGGATCCGCTCGTCTGTACAGACTCACCGGATCCATCCGTCCAAAGGGATTCCCCGCACGCGTCGTAATGATTTGACGCATGCGTGGAATTCCTTATATGACAGCGTCGCGCCCGTCGCCGCGTCATAATCGCGGCGACGGCGCGACACGTCATCGCCAGAGGATTTCGGCGCGGATTTCAATGCGATGGTGTGTACACGCCATCGCATAGAAATCTGCTGAAATCCTCGAGAGGATTTATCCGCGGATACGGTCCGCTGGACCGTATCCGCGGATAAATCCTCTTGTGTGTATGGGGCCTTAGCCAGGTGCTGGTCCTGTCATCTGGGTGGATCCCAACCATATGGTCGGGATCTTTCCCGAGCCTGGACCAGCTGAGTGATGTCAGCAGACAGCGAAATTTAGCCCACTGTTTAGTCCACCGGCTGAAAATTAGTCACAGCAGTGCAGAACAAACTGTACTCCTGTGGCCTACAGGAGAAGTACAGCCAAAAAAAGCTTTGGCTATACTTCTAGTTTTATGGTCCCAATATTCATTTTAATTTAAAACATCAACATTGTAATAAAAATAAAAAAACAATAGGTATATTTGAAGATCCAATATACGATAATTTAAAGTCTCCTTTTATGTTATGAGTGCTGCCTGTCTGCTGGCCATCTCTTTTCACAACTTCCTGGATTCCCTGCATGCTTTGCAGCTTCTCCTCTGCTGTTTACTTTCATTTTTTAAGGACTATATATATCCCATGGTCCCTTTCCGGCTGCAAGCAGCAATTCCTGTACTGACTCCTGAAACTGCTCTTCTCAGCATATTTGTAATTCAGAAGGCAGAGTCTGTGAAATGTGTGACACAGCATTGCCTATTTACAGGACATAGTGAATATGTGTCACAGAATTCAAGGAAGTAAATGTTTGGTGGTCTTCACAAAGTAAATTTACAAACAAGATCTTTCAGATTATTGGGAATAGAGTGGAAACAATAGAAATACGATGTGGAAATTAATTTAAGATTTTACATTTTGACCATTAATATACTTAAATGTCTGAGAGTTCTTAACATTCACAAAACACTCATTATACAACACACACTATATTCATTAAATATTAAAAAGATACAATTATGACATTGATAAAATGAACCAAACAATAGTGTGCACCAAAACCCCTCATGGACTATGGAGGCAGACAGGGGTTTTGGTGCACCACATGCACACTAATCTTTGTCTCATTATTATTAATGATGTTGGCAGACCAATTTTTACCACACCCCACCTCCATCTCTATATTGTTTGATAAAATGAACTAGAGCTGCACGATTAATAGTCAAGAATCGTTATTTCCATTTTTTCCCCGTTGTGACCTTGACAAAGGGTTTCCCGATCTTCCCGATCTTTGGTATGCAGAGAATTTTCTCTCTGCTCTCTGTTGTCAAAAGTCAAAGTCTGGGCAGTCTGCCAAGCTTTAAAACATTCTATCAGTGGAACGTTAAGTCTAAACATTGTATAAATTTTTCTTTTACATCAAAGGATACACTTCTGTATGTGAATTAGAAACGTTTACCACTTAACCGCTTCCCGCCCGGCCCATAGTCATATGATGGCCGCAGGAACCTTTCTTCCCTCCAGGAGACCGTGATATGACGTCTTGGGATTCCGCGCATGCTCGTCGCATCACTGGGGACTCGATGCGCGTGCCCGCTGGCCGCGATGTCCGCTGGGCACCCGCAATTGCTCATCACAGAGCCAGGTACGTGGATCTCTGTGTGCAAACACAGAGATCCACGTCCTGACAGGGAGAGGAGACCGATGGTGTGTCCCTTGTACATAGGGACACTGATTGGTCTCCTCCCCTTGTGAGTCCCCTCCCCCCACAGTAAGAATCACTCCCTAGGGAACACATTAACCCCTTGATCACCCCCTAGTGTTAACCCCTTCCCTGCCAGTCAAATTTATACAGTAATCAGTGCATATTTCTAGCACTGTTTACTGTATAAATGTGAATGGTCCCAAAATAGTGTCAAAAATGTCCGATCTGTCCGCCGCAATATCGCAGTCCTGACAAAAATCACAGATCGCCGCCATTACTAGTAAAAAGAAAATAATAAAAATAAATGTCATAAATCTATCCCCTATTTTGTAGGCGCTATAACTTTTGCGCAAACCAATCAATAAACGCCTTTTGTGATTTTATTTACCAAAAATATGTAGAAGAATACGTATCGGCCTAAACTGAGAAAAAATATGTTTTTAAAAAAAAAAATTGGGATACTTATTATAGCAAAAAGTAAAAAATATTGCTTTTGCTTTTTAAATTATCGTTCTTTTTTTGTTTATAGCGCAAAAAATAAAAACCGCAGAGATGAACAAATACCACTAAAAGAAAGCTCTCTTTATGGGAAAAAAAGGACGTCAATTTTGTTTGTAAGCAACGTCGCACGACTGCGCAATTGTCATTCAAAGCGTGACAGTGCTGAAAGCTGAAAATTGGCCTGGGCAGGAAGGGGGTGAAAATGCCTGGTATTGAAGTGGTTAAACACTAAGGGCCAGATTCAGAAAGAAGTTACGCTGGTGTATCTATTGATAAGCTGCGTAACTTCTAGGATGCTCCGGCGTATCTTTTTTCTGTATTCAGAAAACAAGATACGCCGTAATTTTGCTAAGATCCGACTGGCGTAAGCCTCTTACGCCGTCGTATCTTAGTTGCATATTTACGCTGGCTGCTAGGTGGCGCTTCCGTAGATTTACATGAGGAATATGCAAATTAGGTAGATACGCCGATTTACAAACGTACGTACGCCCGACGCATTTTTTTACGTCGTTTACGTAAGGCTTTTTTCGGTGTAAAGGTACCCCTGCTATATGAGTCGTACGCAATGTTAAGTATGGATGCCGGGCCACCGTCAAATTTTTTACGCTTTACGTCGTTTGCTCAAGTCGTTCGCGAATAGGGCTGTGCGTAAGTTACGTTCACGTCTAAAGCATTGACGATTTGCGGCGTAATTTGGAGCATGCGCACTGACAGTTGTTTCTTTTTAAGTTAAAATCATTTTTTTGGCTAGAAAATTACTTAGAACCATCAAACATTTTATATATATATATATATATATATATATATATATTTTTTTTTTTTTGGTAGAGACCCTAGAAAATAAAATGGTGGTTGTTGCAATATTTTATGTCGTACTGTATTTGCGCAGCGGTCTTTCAAATGCAATTTTTGGGGAAAAAATTACTTCAATGAATTAAAAAAAAACTAACCAGTAAAGTTAGCACAATTTGTTTTTGTATAATGTGAAAGATTTTACGCCGCGAGAATCGTGGTCTTTATTCTAAGCAAAAAAATTGTGATTCTCATTTTGGCCAGAATCATGCAGCTCTAAAATGAACATATACAATTACTTATTGTTGAGCAAAAAATAATGATAGTGTTTCAAAAAATACAACTAGTAAAATCCCTCCAAAAACCCAATACCCTTTGCAGAATACACTTTCCTGTATAAAGGAAAGTCTACTTTATTAGGTACATTTTCGGACATATTTGACTTGTAATTTGTTGTTAAATGTCCCTGACAGAGTTCGTTTGACTAAACTTCTAGGTCATTGGCAGAGTTTCATACCACAAAAAAAAAAAGAACGGTTCAGAAACTTGTGAAATAGCATGTGAAAACGACCCTCCAAAGAACGCAGCGCTGCACTTCCACAGCTTACAGGAGCAAGGGACAGCAATGTCGAGGAGATATGTTGTGTTTAACAGCTGGCTGATATTGCCTTGTGATAATTATTCCTTAATGGTATTTATGGTGGGATTCCTCTGCCAGCTCGTTTGATGAAAGTCCTCCTGGGGAATCTAGCAGAAAATCAACAGTGACTGAAGGGAGCTTTCCGATGTTTTCATTTCTCACTGAAATAGCAAAGCTTGAGGACTATCTAAATAGCTTCTATTTTTCCTGTCTGCAAAAAGGACCCCACTCACACACAGGCTCATTTCAGGAATATACACTAGAAATTCATAAGCTGGGTTATTTCAGAGGATTAGAAAATTGACTGTTATACATTACAGCATTTGCTTATTTTCTCTAGTCAGACAAATTCCACAATATTGGAATAATTGTCATTATTATCATTTTTGGGTTTGATATACATGGTAGGTCATAGCTTTTCTTTCTTTTGACCTTCTGTTAAATGGTAGATATTTTAAGCAAAAGCTAACATGTTAAACATGGTCAAGGAAGTTTATTGACAATTGTAAATGCCATGTTTGAATAGCAAGACCGACATTTTTATAACTCCTTTCACAATTATTTATTTAAAGCCTAAGTTAAACAAAAGTAAAAAAAAAAGAAGAAAAAACTGCACAAGGGACATTACTTACTATTAATCTGATGTGTCTCTCTTGTGCTGCTGGCTCATGCATTGGTTGAAATCTTCCACATTCAACCCCCCACCACCACCACTACCACAGAATATATGCTTAAGCTCCTGAGTAGGGATGAGCCGAACACCCCCCCTGTTCGGTTCGCACTAGAACCTTAGAACGGACCGAACGTTCGTGCAAACATTTAGAACCCCATAGACGTCAATGGGACTCGAACGTTCGAATTCAAAAGTGCTTATTTAAAAGCCTAATATGCAAGTTATTGTCGGAAAATGGTTTGAGAACCCGGGTCTTGCCCCAGGGAACATGTATCAATGGAAAAAAAAGTTTTAAAAACGGTCGTTTTTTTCTGGAGCAGTTATTTTAATGATGCTTAAAGTAAAAAAAAGGAGAAAAATTCCTTTAAATATCGTACCTGCTGGGTGTCTATAGTATGCCTGTGAAGTGGCACGTGTTTAGAACTGTCCCTGCACAAAATGAGATTACTATAAGAGAAAAGAAATTTAAAACTGCTTGCGGCTTTAATGTAATGTCTGGTTCCTGCAATATGGATGAAAATCATTGCGAAAAATAGCATGGGTCCCCCCCCCCCCCCAGGTCATTACCAGCCCCTTTGGCCCTATATACTTTGAACAGCAGTATAAAGGCAACAAGGCAAACTGTAGGTTTGTTGTTAATTAGAATCTGTTTGTAATTGTGAACTGGTACTTTTTTAAAGTGTAGCTTCAGCCATAAAATCTATTTTTAAGCTTTTCTGAAAACATAGAGAAGGGTTATCACCCCTGTAACATTTGTTCTGCTGTCTGTGTGCATCTGTTCAGAAGATTGCAATTCACTTTCTGTCCCAATGACAAATGATTTTTTGAAAATTTGGGTTTTTTAGTGAAACAAGGATTGGTGATAAAGCATCAGTGGACAGGAGACACCTCTTACAGAAGAGAATTTCCCTTCCTAGGGGTAGATTTCCTCTCACTTCCTGTTGTCTCCTTCCGTTTGCAAGTAGGAGTCGTTTGTAAGTTGGATGTTTGAAAGTAGGGGCCTGCCGTATATACTCTGCAGAAATTTGGGCCCTAGGTGTTGGTGTTGCCACAACACTGTAAGCCCTCACAGTTAGTCTTGGTGAGCGGCGGGCGCTGGAACGCCCTGCTATGTGAACTATTATATCAAGAACTCTAATTACATGCCATTGTTGAACAGTGGTAGAAAAAATTGGCCTTTGGTGCTGGCGCTGATGCCACAACACTATGGCCTAGATTCAGGTACGGCCCGATCTACGTTGCGCGGGCGTAGCGTACCGTATTTACGCTACGCCGCCGCAACTTAGAGAGGCAAGTGCTGTATTCACAAAGCACTTGCCTCCTAAGTTACGGCGGCGTAACGTAAATGGGTCGGCGTAAGCGCGCGTAATTCAAAGTAGGCTGTAGGGGGCGGGTTGTATTTAAATGAGGCTTGACCACATGTAGATGCATGGCCGAACGAACGGCGCATGCGCACGCATGCTCAGTATCACGTCGTATTTACGCCCAAAAATACGTCGGCTCAATGCCTGTGACGTGAACGTAATTTACGCACAGCCCTATTCGCGTACTTTGCATGGGATGCGCCACCAAGAGACCAGCTTTATCTTTACGCCGGCGTATCTCTAACGTAAACGGCGTAACTAATTGCGACGGGCGCACGTACGCACCGAACTCAACGGAAGCGCCACCTAGCATATACATCCTAAGATACGACAGCGTAGGAGACTTACGCCGCTCGTATCTTAGCCTAATTTAAGCGTATCTGGTTTCCAGAATACGCTTAAATTCACGACAGCGCAGATTCGGACTTACGACGGCGTATCTACTGATACGCCCATGTAAGTCTCTGAGAATCTGGCCCTATAAGTCCTCACAGTTACTCTTGGTGGGTGCAGGAATGGGCCCTGCTGTGAAATATTAGATCAAGAACTGTAATTACATGCCCCTGTTGAAAAGGGGCAGAAAAATTGGACCTTTTTTGGTGATGGTGGTGCTGGTGCCACAACTCTGTAAGCCCTCACAGTTACTCTTGGTGGGCACAGGAATGGGCCCTGCTGTGAAATATTAGATCAAGAATTGTAATTACATGCCCCTGTTGAACAGGGGCAGAAAAATTGGGCCTTTGTTGGTGGTGGTGGTGGTGCTGGTGCCACAAAACTGCAACCTCTCACAGATACTCTAGTTGGAGCGCAGGAATGAGCCCGCTGCAAAGTATTGCATCAAAAATTGTATATACACGCCCCTGTTAAACAGGGGCAGAAAAATTGGGCCTTAGCCACTGGTGCCACAACACTGCAACCCCTCACAGATACTTTAGTTGGAGCGCAGGAATGAACCCGCTGCAAAGTATTGCATCAAAAATTGTAATTACACGCCCCTGTTAAACAGGGGCAGAAAAATTGGGCCTTAGCCACTGGTGCCACAACACTGCAACCCCTCACAGATACTCTAGTTGGAGTTATTGGGCCTTAGCCACTGGTGGCGTTACCCTGAACCAAACATTTTCTTACAAGCTATCAGCGTGATCATTGAGGAGGAAAAGGATAGTCACTATATAGGCAGTCTTGAAAGGATCTGACATTTCAAAAAAATCTATTCAGTTACATCAGCATCAGGTGCTTGGTAGCTGGTGGTGATCCAAGCCTGATTCATTTTTATGAAGGTCAGTCGATCGACCGAGTCGGTGGAGAGGCGCACCCTGTGATCGGTTACAAAGCCTCCAGCAGCACTGAATGTGCGCTCTGAAAGAACGCTGGATGCAGGACAAACCAGTAGCTCAATTGCGTACTGAGCAAGCTCCGGCCAGTGATCCATCCTCAAGAGCCAGTAAGCCAGAGGATTTTTGGTGGGAAAGGTGTCCAAGTCTGATCTTGCCCCTAGGTATTCCCGCACCATGTAAAACAGACGCTGGCGATGGTTGCTGGAACCGGTCATACCTTGGGGCTGCGGACTAAAAAATTGTCTGAACGCATCGGTCAGACGGCCACCTTCTCCACCGCTCCTTCTGTGACTGACCGAAGCCTCAGCAACACGTTGTCCAGGACCAGGATTTTGTAACCTCCCAGTCTCTGGGAACGCATTGCACAGACCTTTCTGCAAGGCCTCCCGAAGGTGTTTCATCTTCTGCTCCCTCTGCGCCAGCAAGATAAGGTCCGCAACCTTATTCTTGTAACGTGGATCAAGGAGAGTTGCCAGCCAGTAATGATCCCTCTCCTTGATAGCACGAATATGAGGATCCTTCCGCAGGCTTTGCAGGACCAGGGAGGCCATACAACGTAGGTTTGCTGAGGCATTCGGTGCGGAGTCCTCTGGGTCACTGAGGATGACATGATCCACAGCCACCTCGTCCCAGCCACGTACAAGTCCTTGGGTTTCTTTGGACTGTAATTGATCCCTTGAAGACTGCTGCTGATGCTGAGTGCTAGGCTCCACCTCCATGCTGACACAATCCTCCTCCTCCTCATCCTCTTCCTGTGTGGTAGGCGGGCAAACGGGAACACTGTCTGGATAAAGGGGGCCTTGAGAGGTAAGGAAGTCCTCCTCTTCCTCCCTCTGTTCTGCCTCAAGGGCCCTGTCCATTATTCCATGCAGCGTGTGCTCCAACATGTGAATAAGAGGGACAGTCTCACTGATGCATGCACTGTCACTGCTCACCATCCTCGTGGCCTCCTCAAATGGTGACAGGACAGTGCATGCATCCCTGATCATGGCCCACTGGCGTGGGGGAAAAAGCAAGCTCCCCTGACCCAGTTCTGCTGCCATATTGGCACAGATACTCATTGATGGCCCTCTGCTGCGTGTGCAGCCGCTGCAGCATGGCCAACATAGAGTTCCACCTGGTGGGCATGTCACAGATTAGGCGGTTCTTGGGCAGGTTGTATTCCCTTTGGAGGTCTGTCAGCCGAGCAGTGGCATTATATGACCATCGGAAATGCACACAGACTTTCCTGGCCTGCTTCAGGACACCCTGTAAACCCAGGTACCTGCCCAAGAACCGCTGCACAACCAAGTTAAGGACATGAGCAAAACAGGGCACATGGGTGCCATTGTCGCAAACCACCATTCCTGGCTTAAGCTGGTGTGGCATCAACCACCTCTTAGCCTGCCCCTGCAGAGCTGACAGAACCTCTGCCCCAGTGTGTCTTCTGTCCCCCAAGCACACTAGCTCAAGCACCGCATGGCATCTCATTGCCCGCGTACCTGCGTAGCCTCTTGAACGCCTACAGAGCATCGCTGGTTCACATCAGCACAGGAAGAGGCCACAGAGGAAGAAGAAGAGGAGGGGGTGGAGGAGAGAGTTGTGTCACAATCAGTAGTAGCATTTTGGAGGCGTGGTGGCGAAACAACCTCCAACACTACTGTACCTTGTGCTGCGTCCTTCCCAGCTGCCAGCAGAGTTACCCAATGGGCCGTGAAAGATAGGCAACGTCCCTGTCCATGCCTGCTGGACCATGAGTCAGCGGTAATATGCACCTTACCACTGACCGCCCTGTCCAGCGAGGCATGGACATTGCTTTCCACATGCCAGGAGAAAGCCGGAATCGCCTTCCGTGAGAAAAAGTGGCGTTTGGGAACTTGTCACTGAGGTACCGCACATTCCACAAACTCACGGAAGGGGGCAGAATCTACCAACTGAAAAGGCAGCAGTTGAAGTGCTAGCAATTTAGCTAAGCTAGCATTCAACTGCTGGGCATGTGGATGGCTGGGAGAGAACTTCTTTTGGCGCTGCAGCAGCTGGGGCAGGGAAATTTGCCTGGTACAATCTGCCATCGCTGTACCGATAGAAGATTGCCCGCATGTACTAGGCTGTTACACACCTAATTCTACACCTTCAGTCCTATCAGTGCAGGCTTCAGAGAGGACTGAGGGTATAGTGGGGTTGGAGATCCCAGCTGATGAGGGGCAAGGGGAGGTCCGCTTTGTTCTTTGGTGTGGGTCTTTGAAGTGTGCTTGCCAACGAACTGCATGGCAGGTCGACAAATGTCTGGTCAAGCATGTGGTGCCCAAGCGGGTGATGTTTTGGCCACGCGAGATACGCTTGAGACATATGTTGCAAATAGCAGCGGTGCGATCTGATGCACTCGTCTCAAAAAAGGCCCACACCAAAGAACTTTTGGAATAACGCTGAGACACAGCAGCGCCCTGCACATGCGTAGCTCTGCGTTGGGATGCAGTCGGTGTGCTGCCCTTAAGCTGTCCCCTGGAGGGCATCCTGCCTCGTTGGAGATGTGCCTGGCAGTATGCTGCAGCTGGGGGAACATGACTGCCAGATTGCTGTCCTTCTTGGGCACCCCCTCTCTCTGGGCTCACGTTACTGCCTTCCTCTAGCTGTGTACCATCATCGGAGCCTTTAAAACGCTGCGCATCCTCATGCAGCATGTACCCAACACTGTGTTCAAACAGTTCGGGGGACTCCTCAGGAGGACATGGTGGGGCTAGGGAAGGAGTGACTGATGCCATTGAGCAGAGGGAAGAGGACACCTTGGCAGCTGCTTTGCCATACAAAGTACCCTGAGCCTGGGTGAGGAGGATGAGGACGGCTTGGTCATCCACTCTACCAAGTCTTCGTCATGTTGCGGCTCAACTCGGCCAGCTGCCGAAAAAAAGGACAAGCGTGTCCCACAGCCACGTGCTGATGAGGATGCACCGTGCCCACGACCAGCACTGTTGCCTCTAGACGCAGAGCCTGCTTGCCCTCTTATCGACTTGTGACTCTCTGCTTCTCCTTGTTGTCCTTCCAGACATACTAATGGCCTGCAGAGGACAAAGGCAGTACACACACTACGTAGTTTTAGGTGCACACTGCAGAGGACTGTTACGGAACCATGAACCAGACGTACAACAAGAGATAAGTGAAAATAAGAAGGCTTTATTGAAAATCAAGCTGTAAAGCAAAAGTCCAAACGGATGGTGAAACCGAAGCAGAGTCTTGCGAAGCCAGAGGTCAGGAACCAGAAGGGTAGTCAGACGAAGCCAGGATCAGGAACCAGCAGGGAAGTCAGACGAAGCCAGGATCAGACACCAGCAGGGAAGTCAGACGAAGCCAGGATCAGGAACCAGCAGGGAAGTCAGACAAAGCCAGGATCGGAACCAGAAGCAGCAGCAGTCTTAGAAGCATGTGAACACAGGAGGACCAAGCAAGGAACTGAAGCCACAGACCTCCTATATATATGAGCCAGGCATCCAGCTCCTCCCAGTGGAAAGGAGGAGCCGCAGGGTGGGAGGCTACAAGAGACCCAGAAACCAAGATGGCCACCAGCACATGTCAAACGAAGGAGACAGGAGAGAGGTAAGACCATGACAAGGACACAGGCAGTACACACTACGTAGCTTTAGGTGCAATCTGCAGAGGACACGGGCAGTACACACCAAGTAGCTTTAGGTACAAACTGTGGAGGACACGGGCAGTACACACCACGTATCTTTAGGTGCACACTGCAGAGGACACAGGCAGTACACACTACGTAGCTTTAGGTGCAAACTGCAGAGGACACGGGCAGTACACACCAATTAGCTTTAGGTGCAAACTGCAGAGGACACGGGCAGTACACACCATGTAGCTTTAGGCAAAAACTGCAGAGGACACGGGCAGTACACACCAAGTAGCTTTAGGTGCAAACTGCAAAGGACAAAGGCAGTACACACACCATGTAGCTTTAGGTACACACTGCAGAGGACACGGGCAGTACACACTACGTAGCTTTAGGTGCAAACTGTAGAGGAAACGGGCAGTACACACCACGTAGCTTTAGGTGCAAACTGCAGAGGACAAAGGCAGTACACACACCACGCAGCTTTAGGTGCACACTGCAGAGGACACAGGCAGTACACCACGTGAGAATACTCCAGCTAGCACAATCACCTGCCTGCCAGTAAATTAGGAAGAGCTGATCTAGCTAAACTATACAGTGTATAAATATATATACAACACCTGGGATGCATATATATCCTCTACACACTGTGGGCCATATTCTCGTAGATATCCGGCGGGCGGCGCGTAAGCCATTTACACTCCGCCGCCCAAACCTACAGGAGCAAGTGCTGTATTCCCCAAACACTTGCTCCGTAGTTTGGGGCAGCAGAGTGTATTTGGCCCGGCGTATCCCCGCGTATCTCCAAGGGGGCGGCTTCTATTTAAATTAAGCGCGCCCCCGATTCTAACGAACTGCGCATGCGCCGGGCTTAAAATAGCCCAGTGCGCATGCTCCAGTTCTCGGCGTAAAACGTCAATGACGCCGACGTGTGCGTCATTGACGTAAAGTCGTATTCAAGAACGACTTAGTAAAATGACGTACCCGATGGGAAAACACGACGCGGACCCGACGCCATACTTAACATGGCCTACGTGGGACTGGCGTAAGGTTACCCCTCATATAGCAGGGGTAACCTTACGCCTACGCAAACGACGTAAGCGACGGTTACGCGACGCAAATTCGTTCGGGAATCGGCGTATCAGGCTCACGTAAACGCCACGTAAACGCCACCTAGCGGCCGGCGGAGTAATTACATTTAAGATCCGACAGTGTAAGTGACTTACACATGTCGGATCTTCAGTGTATCTATGCGAAAATGATTCTAAGAAGCATAGATACACTGGCCAAAAAAGAGAGATACGATGGAGTATCCTGAGATACTCCATCGTAACTTTACTCAGAATATGGCCCTGTAACTTTAACTGACTGGCCTGCCTGCTCTATCTACCTAGAAAAAATGACACTCTCTCTCTTTCTCTCTCTGTCTCTAACCACCGCTGCAACACACTACACAAGGCCGACCTGCAGGCGGCCTTTTATAGTGTGGGCGTGTACTAAACCCCCTGAGCCATAATTGGCCAAAGCCACCCTGGCTTTGGCCAATTATGGCTCTCCTTTTTTTGCGCGCTGTGATTGGCCAAGCATGCGGGTCATAGTGCATGCTTGGCCAATCATCAGCCAGCAATGCACTGCGATGCCGCAGTGAATTATGGGCCGTGACACGCCACTCGAATTTGGCACGAACGGCCCGTAACGTTCGTAATTCGACGAATGGTCGAACATACGATGTTCGAGTCGAACATGTGTTCGACTCGAACACGAAGCTCATCCCTACTCCTGAGGAAGCACAATGTTGCGTAACATGTAGAGCTTGAACAAGCTACATCAACCCACACCAAGCCTACCTGGACGTTGTTAGCATTAATATTTCTGGTGCTTATACCATAGTACCATACTTTTTTCTCTGACTAAACTTAAGTGCAGTACACACAGGCCAAATGTCAGATGGCATTAGCCGGTTCAATAGAAATCGGCCAACATTCAGCCCATGTGTACTTTATCTGGTCTGAAGGGGTACGACCAGAAAAAGTCTGCCGACCAGCTCCTGGTCAGGACTCATGGCCAATGGCATTCCCCTGTCACAACACAATAGAACAGCACGTTGAGAGCACTGTACTAACATCGGACTATTACTACAGCAGCTCCAACCTGAGCTGTAAGTTTTATTTTTTTTCGTTTCACCCACTGGGTTGAAGGAAAAAAATACTAGCAGTGTGTACTAGACTTTTTCTTGCTAATCCATAGCAGCTACTCAGACATCATCCTTTGGCAATGTTGAGCAACTAGTGTGATGATTTTTGATTGGTTGTTTTAAATTCACACACTTAAACCTTGTGTATCTTTGAAAATAAAGAAAGCGTATATGTAACACAGCTGATTCTTCTTCATTTTACTAAATTACATCTGTTGGCCTGTTTATGCTTGAGTTTTTTGAAGGGCTGCACAGGGTGTGTATACAGTATTTTGTTTCTGTGTAGTAGCATGAAGGATCAAGGCTTTTTATGGAGTTTAAATGCCTAGGTGATTTACCATGGCAGACAGGTGTGGGCGTAACAGTCCCTCCAAGGGATTACTTGTACTTGTACTACTGCTGGCAAGAAGGAAAACTATATTTCTAGCAATTCTAGGCTGACATGGTGTTGACCGCATTCATGCTTTTCTTAGGTTATAGTTGAGCTGGATAGAAGATATAGTGATGTATTTGGCAGCTCCTCTGGGAAATGCCAAAGAAGGTACTCCCAATGTTTTTCTATGAACAAGTCAGTGGCCAATAGGTTTATGTGGCCTTCCTCATGGTATTTCAGCTTCTGAACTGACTTGTGCCCTCATCTTCTGCCACAAACCTCATCATCTGATTGTGGAGCATGCTGATCAATCAAGTCCTAGAGCAGAGCTGCACAGAGAAACTAAGGCTGTGCAGAGCAAAGTGATGTTTTCCTGTGTTCCCAGTTATGTGCTCTGTCAGGTTACGTGATCATCACATGCTGGGGATTACTTTAGGATTTGATTCTGTACACTTCCTCCTCTTGCTCTAGGTTCTAGAGTTGAGCTCCATTACACTCCAATGTCCAATCACCTTTCCCCAGGAAAACCTTTCTAACAGAATAGGAAGGATGCCACCACTGAATTCTACTTTGGAGCATGCTAGTTGCTTGGCTGTCATGCTGAACCACTGACTTCAATACTTTCTGAGGAACTTCTCCAAAGGAAAGTATGCAGATCAGGAGTTCTGACAACAATGTGATATTTAATTCTGTATGATTTTTCAATAATAGATTTTATTTTAAAAAAAATGCCCTGAAATTGTTAGTAGCACACACATAAACACAAGATAATCTCCAAAATGTCTCCAAAGAATAGAAAATTAATCTATGTTACACTAATTAACATAGGCGTGCACAAGGGGTGTGCCAGGTGTGCCTGGGCACACCCCAATCCTTGAGTTGGCAATCCGTCAATCGTTGCCTGGAGTTGGCAATTCAGGTAAGCCGTGGTCCTTACTTGCCGACCCCATAACCTGGACCGGACAGGCGGCGGGGGTGAAAATTTGTGGAACCGATCTGTATTTTCCTTTGCAGTAGCTGAAAGTAGGCTTCTCCTCCTCTCACTCTCTCCCTCTCGCTGACATTTAGTTGCCAGAGGAGGAAAATACAGGGGATCGGTACCAATATATGCCACCCCTCTTGTCCCTGTTCCTCTTCTTTCTGCTGCACAGGCCACGCTGTGTGCTCCCCCCCCCCCACCCCATTTTTTCAGGATGACGAGCGTGGAAGAGGCCGGTTAATATGTCACAAATGCATATGTGTTGGAGCTTTGAGGTGCAAACCCTAATGCAATAGGCTGCGCACATCTATGCTAATTAACAAATATAGCGGAATAGAAAATGATTTGTTTGTGAAACAGTATTAATTGGTGGTAAGCCAACCTGAAAAGAAACAATTGAAAGGTGAACTCCACTTCTATTAAAAATATAATACACTGTGTCACCCTGAAGCTGCTGTAGTTTTCTACAATTGTTTAATGCAATATAACAACCTGAAGGCGTTCTGTACACTGCTAGCGTACACAACTGTTCTAGAAATAACATTTCCTGTTTGTGAGATTGGCTCACAGATAATCTTAGGCGTCTGCACTAAGATATAAATATCATTTTAGGTATCCCCTGCTAAACAAATTTTATTTTTGGTACCATACTCCTTAAGGGTTAACTACTTCTAAAAGGGATTTCCTAACTCCTTTTTAAAGCAGTAATAAACCCAAAACATAAAATGTAATATATTGCAGCTTAACAATCATTACATGTGATGGCTGCATCCGTTTTCTTTTCTTAGGCTTTTTTCCTCTCTGTTTTCACCTAGTGATCTGGTCAGTAATACACCACCAGTATTAAAGTGCCCCACTCTGGATGAAGGAGCACAAAGGCATATTTGGACAGCAGCGTTGCCAAACTCTTGCAGTTACAGCAACAGTTTTTTTCTTTTGGGATAATGGTTTTATATAAATGAATGAAAACTATTTATTGTAAGCCTCCCTGTCAGTGGTAAATGTTTTTTCTTAACACGCTAAACTGCAGAATTTCTAGGACCACCTAACAAAGAGAAGTAAAGCAGCCATCATGTCCAAAAATTCGTAAGTTGTAATATATGACAAGGTGACCAAAAGATTTGGACACATATTCAACAACAGTGTAGTATAATCCCCCTCTGTAGGGCACTTTGGCGTTATACATACCTACCGACCTCTCCGTGCCTGGGTTTTGACAAGCCAGGGAGCAGAGGCCCCATGCTCTGCCTCTGCTCCCTGGCTTTTCAAAACCCAGTGGTATCTTCTAGTCAATTTCTGCTATACCCCATTCTGGGGGACTCCAGTTTCCCCCCAGATCTAGAAGAAGGCCTATTTGCGGGCTCCTCGAGGGGGTTGTTTCCAAGCTGCCCACTTCCTTGCCTCCAATACTTGCCCTTTGATCTCATGATTAATACATCAACTGGCCAATTTCTGGAAGACACTACAACTACATTATTTTATTTGTGCCTTAGTTCCTCCCGCACTATTCTGACATCAGTTGATGATGTTCAAATCATACAGCATGGACAGTGGCATTCTTCCCCATACCCTGCCCAAGATGTATGCCTTGCTGATCTAAATAGTAGTTGGGAACTGGATCGTAAAAAAACTTTCACACCAGACCAACATCATTTAATTTCCTCTGAAGTCCTCCATATGTACCCTTGTCTAGGAGACTAATTACAAGTTACTCACCCGATGGTACCGTACACCTTTGGTTTTTCAACATTAGTTCCCTTAGACCTTAGATTGATGCTGGAGATGCCGGGAGGAACGAGGGATGCTATTGCACATCTTTTGGTCTTGTCTGAATTTAGACCATTACTGAAAAGAAGTGTGAAGCTCAAAATTCATGGATTTCCCGGTCCCAGACAATCCTGTCTTCTTCCTCCTCCATTGCTCTCATATCCCTGTTAAGACCTACAAGAAGACCTACAAGACGTCGGTCCTCCGTCACTTGCCTAATGCCACCAAAGCCTTTATCTCTCTGATGGACTGACCAAAACCCCCCCCCCTTCCATCTCGTTGTGGCTCAACAAGGTGGAGGACGTCAACAAGTTGAAAGATTTAGTACTTACCGCCCAGAACAGACGGTAAGGACTAAATGGAAGGCACTATAGCTACATTATTTTATTTGTGCCTTAGCTCCTCCGGCACTATTCTGACATCAGTTGACAATGTTCAAATCATACAGCATGGACAGTGGCATTGTTCCCCATACCCTGTCCAAGATGTATGCCTTGCTGATCTAAATAATAAATGGGAACTGGATCGTAATAAAACTTTCACACCAGACCAACATCGGAACATCATTCAATTTGCTCTGAAGTCCTCCATATGTACCCTCGTCCAGGAGACTAATTACAAGTTGCTCACCCAATGGTACCGTACACCTTTGGTTTTTCAAAAATAAGTTCCCTTAGACCATAGCTTGATGCTGGAGATGCTGGGAGGAACGAGGGATGCTATTGCACATCATTTGGTCTTTTCCAAATTTAGACCATTACTGAAAAGAGGGGTGGAGACTCGCTCAACAGTTCATGGATTTCCCGGGCCCAGACAATCCTGCCTTCTTCCTCCTCCATTGCTCTCATATACCTGTTAAGACCTACAAGAAGACCTACAAGACGTCGGTCCTCCGTCACTTGCCTAATGCCACCAAAGCAAAACAAGGTGGAGGACGTCAACAAGTTGAAAGACTTAGTCCTTACCGCCCAGAACAGGCGGGATCAATATACAAAAACATGGGTCTACTGGAACATGTTCATTTACTCTGAGGGCAAGGCCCTGCTGGAAACCTGTTCTGAGGATTGACCTCTTTCTGTCCTTCCTCTCAACATGCGCACCCCAGCATAGCATCCCCCCCTTTTTTTTTTTTACCTTTCTCCTCTCCTTCTCCATGCCATTTTCTGTACTCTTCATGTTCTTCTGATTCTCTTTTCTCTTTCCCTGAAAATTGGGTATCTATCTGAGCATGTACTGTGGCCAGTGACCAGCAGTATGGTAGTTCAGGGACATTTCTCATTACCACCTCGGTCTCTAGGGGTACTCTCTGGATGGCCGATACTCAGGATAACCCCCTCCCGCTCCTAGGTTTGTTATTTTCATCAGATCTTTTCCTATTTGCAGATACTGTCCTTACTGGCATTTGGTATATGACATTCATTTTGTACTTTTGCACTTTTTATTCAATGTACATTCTCTGTACGTCCTTTTACTGTATGGTATTTAACTTTTTGTGAGACATTGCCACTGTTTTGTCCTGCATTGCTTTGTTGGATAATTTATTTGTATAAATAAAGAATCTGAAAACAAAATTTGCTTTTGGATTTAATACTGCTTTAATTATTAATTAATATATATTTTTTTATTACTATTCACTTTCCAAATTAGAACACTGAAAGTACACTCAGTGGTTATAATGAACCCAGAACAGAAAAAGGTAGGGCTCTGGAACAAAGTCTGATAAAAATCCTTGCAGGGTACATGAATCACCCAAAGGGGATTGTTATTTTGTTCTCACCAAAAGTGGAGGTACACATTAAATTAAACTCCTGCTAAATGCTGCTAGCATTTGCAGGACGAGAAGGCAGCTAACTTTTTTTAAAAGTTTAAGCTCTAACCAAGTTATTGTTGACCTCCAGTCCAGCAGCTAAACATACATTTCAATGACATATATTTCTCCAATGAATACAGAATAAACAGTGCACTCCCGACAGACCTATTTAGAGGAGTGCTAATGGTGACATAGCAACTGGTACCACCAAAGCATACGTCCAAGACATCACCAACATGGTATGTGTGATATTTTATCTTATATTATATTATTATTATTATATTATTTATATTCACTGCTGAAACACAAGCTCTATGTCATTATATACTGTATATGTGATGTGATATAGGTATGATATCATATACTGTGTGTATGTATATATATATATATATATATATATATATATATATATATATATATATATATATATATATATATATATATTAATCTATGTGTTGAAAATAGTATCAACAATTTTGTGAACTACTTGGTAAATCTTACTGAATGTGCTTTGAATAAAGATACCAGCTAAAGTAATTCAGTGCAATACTGACCTCTGGTGGTAAAAATGTATATTATCATTGAAACATATCACCCTGTATGTAAAGCATTATTGTTGCACTCCTGGTAAATATAACAAAGTAAAAAACATTCTTTGTTTTCTTAAACAAAAGGTAAGTACATAGCTCTTGATCATGCCTGCGTTGTAAAAATAAAAATAAAAATTCTCTCCCCATATTGCTGGACCCTGCAGAATTTGTTAGATACATTAGTGACTTTATAAAAATGACATTGCTAATGCTCATAGGATGGATAGGGTGACAAAGAGCTAAATCTCTGCAAGATCCTTGTTGATGGCTATATTTATGTTGTATATATAAAGGAAAATCCGCAACTACATACATGCTCTTAGATCAGTCCGAATTTATTGTATCTCCATAAAAAATACAGCAAAGGTAGATGCGTTTCAGCCGCAAAGGCCTTGTTCACAACATTGATGTACAAAAACAGCACAAAATATATACTTGTAAGAAATACTACCCACCCCACCCTTCATTGGTCACAGAGGTTTCCAATTAACCTCTTAATTCTCAAATTGATGTAATGAAATCAGAGGGAAAGGAGGATTTGGGAGTAGTTCATTAAAAAAGCAAACCACGGTAAAAAATATAAAGATAGAATTCACAAAAAATAAATTTTGATGAACGATAGTTTGAATGGCCAAGGGGAGAAAGAGGTAAGACAACAGAATATAACGTGGTGGGAAAAAGGTAATGTAGGTGTTGTCAGCCTCCCATTGCTTTGAATAGGGCTTCCCGCCCAGAGCTATTTGCTGGGAACTGAGTTGAGTTTGCCATGGGTAATCACAGTTGTGGTCTAATTAATCTGGTTACATAATGTTTATCAATAGTACAATATTTTTGGAGTACTGTCTGTAAAGTAATAAACTCAAATTTTTATTTCTTGCCCCTTAATTTGCAGTCTAATATACATCAACTGTACAATGTTTCCGGATATTGCATGTGAGCTAATGCTCAATTCTCCTGTCCAGACTGCAGTCTAGTCAAGCTGCCTATAAAATGTGTATTGACTGTATAAAATGTCTAGTTATTGTCTGTGAAATAGTTCACACTGCGGCCTAATCAAGCTGCTAACATACTGTGCAGTGACATTACAAAGTTCCTGTCTATTGTCAACCTACCTCATCTCTCCCTAATAAATTGCAGCCTAGTCAAGCTGCTATGCACTGAGATTTGCTGTATAACATTTCTGTCTATTGTCTAAAATATTACACTAATTTTTTTCACAATAAAAGTAAACCACCCATGTCTTTCCCTCTTACACTGCAGGTTAAGCTGATTATATACTGTGTAGTGATTATACAATATTCTGAATTTTGTCTTTAATTTTTATTTCCTGATTTAAACTGATTGCTTCTCCCTCTTACATTACAATGTGATCTAATAATGTTGCTTACATACCGTGCATTGGTATCTTAAAGTGGAAATAAACCTTTGAATGTCCTTTTGGGAGTAAATGCTATGTAGCTTAAGGAAATTAGGGTTAGAGAGAGGGAAGGATTCTTACGTTAATGCTGCTGATGTGTGTCCTGCAGCCTCTTTACAGCCTCTCCACATGCACTGTCTACATATGACCAGAAACAAGTTTTCCCCAAACATACTACCTTTTGAATATTTTGGAAATAGTTAAGGATACAGACATGGGAGAGAAATTGTGGAATGTGGGGCTGTGATTTTGACATTTTACAAATCTTTTAAACAAAACAGTGTGGTACTGCAAAAAAAAAAACTCACAAACTATACAATTACTTCTTAAGCTGTAATGAATCAGATTTGGGTGCTGCTGCTGCTGCTGCTGTATTTAATTTAGGAAATATTGTAACAGTAAAAAAAAATTTACACAAAATATGACGACATGGCCCATGAGAATCCTACTGTTCCATAACACAGTGTACAGCTAAAAAGCATCTCCCACGAGTGTAATTAAAAGTGTTGGCGTTTTCTTATGACACCCTTGAAGTTGCATGAAAACGAGAACCCTATTATTTGTATTGGTACATGCCTTTTAACAATCTCTTTTCTATTAGTCATGCAGTTTTTAAACTTTATGATGGGTTTAACAAAGCCCTGTAAACCAAACCCAGGAACCCATTCCTATTTATTAACTGCATGTGGGACACTTACCAAGAAAAGGACTAAAACTATAGTTATTCCATACTTCATAGGCGACATGCAGAATTCGTACCAAGTGTTATGCCGCGTACACACCATCAATTTATGTGATGAAAAAAAACGACACTTTCTGTGAAGTAAAAAATGACGTTTTTGAAACTTCAATTTTCAAAGACGAAGTTGCCTACACACCATCGTTTTCTCACAATGATCTTGCAAAGTGAGGTTACGTTCCACCACGTTTTACCATTGAAGCTTGCTTCATAAGTAGCTTCTGGGCATGCGTGGATGAAAAAACGTCTTAGAAAACGACGTTTTTTGCTACACACGGTCAATTTCTGTGAAGTAAAAAGTGCACTTTTGAAAAACGACACATAAAATTGAAGCATGCTTCAAATTTTTTTGGTCGTTTTTTACAAGACATAAAACGACGTTTTCCCCCACACACAGTCAATTAAAGTGACGTTTTTAAAAACGTCATTTTTTTTCATCACATAAAGTGATGGTGTGTACGCGGCATTAGAATAGTATATCTATAATCCCAGTATAGAGCAAAGTGTTTAAATTATATCACTACAGTCTCAGTATAGATAATACTGCTCAAGGTCAGTCCAAAATGTATAGGCTGCATACAGAACATGTACCAAGCAAATTGTTAGACTGTAGACTCTCAGGATCTCAACACCATCCTGGAGCCCGAAAGCCAAATGTTGGAACACTTTTTCCAGGATTTGGCTCCAGCTCTAGGCAGACACTGTGCAGCAGACTGATCTCCTGCTCTGCAAATTTTGCATAGTTCCGGCAGCTGAAGGAAGAAGAGAGGGGTGCTAGACAATGGGATTAAAGTACAAGGTAAGTGTCCACTGACACCAAGGTTTCCCAGACCCCACTGAGTGCAATTTTCCCCCCAACCGCTTTCTGAGCACAGTTGTTCCTTCCATTTTCATTCTGAGAACAATTGTTCCTCTCACTGTGTACTCAGCACAATTGTTCCCCGTTGTACCCACAGAGAAAAAATGCTTCTGGAACGCATGCCTTTTTTCTTTTTCCTTGTACTGATTGACACCAATCCTTTTTTTTGTCACTAACTCCTGCTGTCAGAGTGTTCTCACTCCCACTGACCATCGACATCAGGGGGGCATTTCTCTTTCCACAGACCAGCAATGTCAGGACATTCATTCTCCCACAAACACCAATTCCAGGCATATTTGTCCTCTCGACTACCAATTCCAGGCATTTTTTTTATTTCCTACAACTAACACTGGAAAGTTTTTATCTCCCACTCACTGTCAACAGTGAGCATTGTTCTAGCCTCTAATCATGGCAGAATAGGTTTACAAAAAAGGGGAGGGCAAAAATAGAAGAAAAAATTGCTCTTTCCAGGTCTCAAGAAACCAACAATGCCCACTACATTCATAGGGCTAGATTCAGATACAAATGCCTATCTTTAGGCGGGCGTAGCGTATCTCATATACGCTACGCCGCCGTAACTTAGAGAGACAAGTCCCGTATTCAGAAATAACTTGCACCCGAAGTTACGGCGGCGTAGAGTATATGGGCCGGCGTAAGCCGGCTTAATTCAAAATAGGCTGGTACGGGGCGTGTTGTATGCTAAATAGTGTGACCCCACGTAATTGACCCTGTCCGTGAAAGTATCCCAGTGCGCATGCTCCAAATTACGCCACAAATAGTCATTGCTTTAGACGTGAACGTAGCTTACGCACAGCCCTATTTGCTTATGACTTGCGCAAATTACGTAAACAACGCAAAATTCGACGCTGGCCCGACGTCCATACTTAACATTGGCTACGCCTCATATAGCAGGGGTAACTTTACGCCGGAAAAGGCCTTACGTAAATGACGTAAATCAATGCGCCGGGCGAACGTACGTTTCTGAATCGGCGTATCTATCTCATTTGCATATTCTACGCGGAAATCTACGGAAGCGCCCCTAGCGGCCAGCGTAAATATGCACCCTAAAATATGACCGCGTAGGAGACTTACGCCACTCGTATCTAGGCAACATTGAGGCGTATCTGATTCTATGAATCAGGCGCTGAGATGCGACGGCCCACATTCGGAGTTACGACGGCGTATCTGGAGATACGCCGACGTAACTCCTTTCTGAATCTAGCCCATAGAGTCCACGTTTTATCAAAATTATTTTGTGAGTTTTGAAGCATACATGTGACTTTGTCATTTACCAAGTTCCAGTAATTCATGTACTGTATGTATGCAGGTAACAATCAATGTTGGGCTTTGAACAACAAAAGTGAGTACACCCCTAAGTGAAAATTTCCAAATTGGGCCCAATAAGCTATTTCCCTCCCAGTGTCATGTGATTTATTAATGTTACAAGGTCTCAGGTGTGAATGGGGAGCAGGTGTGTTAAATTTGTTATCACTCTCACTCTCTCATACTGGTCACTGGAAGTTCAACATGGCACCTCATGGCAAAGAACTCTCTGAGGATCTGAAAAAAAAAAAAAAGCTGCTCTACATGAAGATGTCCTAGGCTATAATAATATTGCCAAGACCCTGAAACTGAGCTGTAGAATGGTGGCAAGACCATACAGCGATTTAACAGGACAGGTTCCACTCAGAACAGGCCTCGCCATGGTCAACCAAAGAAGTTGAGGGCACGTGATCAGCGTCATATCCAGAGGTTGTCTTTCATAAATAGACGAATGAGTGCTGCCAGCATTGCTGCAGAGGTTGAAGGGGTGTGGGGTCAGCCTGTCAGTGCTCAGAATATATGCCGCACGCTGCATCAAATTGGTCTGCATGACTGTCATCCCAGAAGGAAGCCTCTTCTAAAGATGATGCACTATAAAGCCTGCAAACAGTTTGCTGAAGACAAGTAGACTAAGGACATGGATTGCTGGAACCATGTCCTGTCGTCTGATGAGACCAAGATAAACTTATTTGGTTCAGATGGTGTTAAGCGTGTGTCGCGGCAAACAGGTGAGGAGTACAAAGACAAGTGTGACTTGCCTACAGTCAAGCATGGTGGTGGGATTGTCATGGTCTGGGGCTGCATGAGTGCTGCCGGCACTGGGGAGCTACAATTCATTGAAGGAACCATGAATGCCAACATGTGCTGTGACATACTGAAGCAGAGCATGATCCCATCCCTTTGGAGACTGGGCCACAGGGCAGTATTCCAACATGATAAAGACCCCAACACACACCTCCAAAATTACCACTGCCTTGCTAAAGAAGCTGAAGTTAAAGGTGATGGACTGGCCAAGCATGTCTCCAGACCTAAACCCTCTTGAGCATCTGTGGGGCATCCTTGAAGGGAAGGTGGAGGAGCGCAAGGTCTCTAACATCCACTAGCTCTGTGATGTTGTCATGGAGGAGTGGAAGAGGACTCCAGTGGTAACCTGTAAAGCTTTGGTGAACTCCATGCCAAAGGCAGTGCTGGAAAATAATGGTGGCCACACAAAATATTGACACCTTGGGCCCAATTTGGACATTTTCACTTAGGGGTGTACTCACTTTTGTTGCCAGCGATTTAGACATTAATGGCTGTGTGTTGAGTTATTTTGAAGGGACAGATAATTTTTACTGTTATACAAGCTGTACACTCACTTATTTACATTGTAGTAAAGTGTAATTTCTTATGTGTTTTCACATGAAAAGATATAATAAAATATTTTACAAAAATGTGAGGGGTGTACTCACTTTTGTGAGATACTGTATATGTCCACGGGAGCAGCGATATTTGCTAATGACATAACAGGGTTGATTTACAAAACTTGAGAGTGCAAAATCTGTGGCAAACTCTGCATAGAAACCAATCAGCTTCCAGGTTTTTCATTTTTCATTAATCAAGCTGATGTTAGAAGCTGAAGTTGGCTACCATGCAAAGCTGCACCAGAAATTGCACTCTCCAGTTTTAGTAAATCAGCCGCACTAAGGCTTTGCTTCCTGCTTTGCGGAGCTACACTATGGTTGTGCTATACTGGTCCCTCTCACAATTCATATATAGAGTCACCTAACTGACTATAGCCTCATATACACGATCAGTCCATCCGATGAGAACGGTCTGAAGGACCGTTGTCATCGGTTAACCGATGAAGCTGACTGATGGTCCGTCGCGCCTACACACCAGAATGATCGTGTCAAAACGCGGTGACGTAAAACACAACGACGTGCTGAAAAAAACGAAGTTCAATGCTTCCAAGCATGCGTCGACTTGATTCTGAGCATGAGTGGATTTTTGTTGTGCCTACTAACGATCGATTTTGACCTATCGGTTAGGAATCCATCGGTTAAATTTAAAGCAAGTTGGCTTTTTTTAAACCGATGGTTAAATAACCTATGGGGCCCACACACGATCGGATTTGACCGATGAAAACGGTCCATCAGACCGTTGTCCTCTGGTTAACCTATCGTGTGCACGAGGCCTATAGATAATTTGTTTTGGCACAACCTTTCTAAATATCTGTTGAGCGGTTGTGCCGAGTGACTGAAATAGTTAATCTCTGTGTTTAGTGGCTTGTCGAATTTACATAATAATAAAAAGCAAACATCTAAAAATTTAAAAGTCACTCCTAACTTTAATTTCCTAACTTTAATTTAAAGTGAACAAAGTTATGCAAAATATATGTCCTTACTGAAAATACTGTATAGTTTTACTTTAACCCTGAAGTTTCACTGTAGGGTAGATTAGTTATTTGATGTCAAACAAATATGCCCTTTAATCTAACCATAAAAGAAATGAACACACACTTTCATGTGTATTATGTGTTAACGTAAGGTGTTAAATGTTGATGAATTGATTGTGGTGTATACAATTACTCTATAAAACAACAGAGGATCAAAGAGACATTAAATACTTAAGTCTCTGCTATATCTATAGGTGGTTTGCCTTCAATTTACAGCATTACATTTAAAAACATAAATGTATAAATAGTTCTTAAAACAAAGTAATGTTTACGTTTTGATCATGCCTTTTAAACAATGTATTATTTTGAAAGAAACTGTTATATCAAATTCAATATTATAACACAATTTTAGAATTGCATTAATTATTTTTTCGATATGGATTCTCTTTTACGTTGTTACACAAACCCCTATAATAATCCATAAAGCAAGTTTGCCAAGAGTAACAAACTAAAATCTCTAATGATAAAGTAATTATATGGGGCATTAATTGATGGTAAATTTGCATATTCATTGGCTTTTTGTATTACACACTAGCCTATGTTTACAAATAAGCTATTAGAGATAATAAGCAGTTAATTGTACTTCATTAGGATGTCTCAAATAGTTATTCCTCTTTGCAAACTGAGTTTATGGGATAGTTTACTGATTATTTGAACTATATGTGAGTACATTTTTTTCATTGAAATCGTTATTAAATTAATGGTGAGAAATTATGGCAGGGTTTTATTTTTTATTGTTTTTGCCACCTTGTTATGTTAAATCATAAAAGAAAATGTGGATTTTCATGATATTTTACTGCAGTTTAATATTCATGCACCATGAAAAAAAAATATGTACAGTATAGGTTATTATTATTTTACTATTATTATGCTGCCACTGAGAATTTGACACATTTATATCATGTGACATCCTGGCTATATCATTTGGTCAATTAGGAGAGCAAATGTCAGTCAATATAAGCCATACAATAAATTGGAAATATGTGCCAAACATTTGTTGTATGTTATATGATAATTAAAGTACTATTATTAGTATTTTATGTGATAATTCAATTATTCCTATAATGTTATTATTATTTTCAATGTATTGTCATATATATCAACAGAACAGACATATATATTAAAATAAAATAAAACAAATCTTAGCAGAAAAAAAATTATTAATAGCATTAAGTCCCTAATTATATAATAGTATTTTATATTGATAATTTTATAATATCTGAATGGTAAGAAAAAAATGTTTAAGTGTTATATGAAGGTGGTATGCTTTAAATAAAAATGCTACCAAACATAAAATATATATTCCCCAGTCACTTAAAAACATAATATAAAATAATAATTATAATATAAAAGATAATATATTATGGGCTAGATTCAGGTAGCCGGGCGCATTGTTACGGCGGCGTAGCGTATCGTATTTACGCTACGCCGCCGTAAATCAGAGAGGCAAGTGCTCCTAAGTTACGGCGGCGTAACATAAATGGGGCTGGCGTAAGCGCGCCTAATTCAAATTAGTATGAGGGGGCGTGTTTTATGTAAATGGGTGGTGACCCGACGTGATTGACGTTTTTTTTTTACGAACAGCGCATGCACCGTCCGTGTACATATCCCAGTGTGCATTGCTCCAAAGTACGCCGCAAGGACGTATTGGTTTCGACGTGAACGTAAATTACGTCCAGCCCTATTCGCGAACGACTTATGCAAACAACGTAAAAAATTCAAAATTCTACGGGGGAACGACGTCCATACTTTGCGTACACCTCATAGAAGCAAGAGCAATGTTACGCTGGAAAAGCCTTACGCAAACAACGTAAAAAAATTCCGCCGGGTGCACGTACGTTTGTGAAAACGACGGAAGCGCCACCTAGCGACCAGCGTAAATATGCACCCTAAGATACGACGGCGTAAGAGACTTACGCCAGTCGGATCTTAGCCTAGTTTTGGCGTATCTTGCTTTCTAATTTACAGAAAGAAGATATGCCGGCGCAGCTTTGAATTTACGCGGTGTATCTATAGGTACGCCGGCGTACATCAATGCTGAATCTAGCCCTATGACTTTTTACTCAAGACAAATAATTAATATTACTGCAATTCCAAGATTATAATGTGACTAATATATATATATGTTATATACTGGTCAATACTTACTGACCAAATTTCAGTTGCTACATTAAAGTAATATAATAACAGTATGCTCCCTGTGTATTTTTTATATTGTATATTTTAGTTTCTGTTTATTTGATACAATCAACAGATTATTACACCTCAATTAAATCATGCAAATTTAGCTCATAAGATTTTGTGCATGTGTTACCAACATGAAAGGACAACTTGACACCTGACAGTTACCTTGACAGTCTTTGATGTTAAAGTCAATGACATGAAAGGTAATAGATGTAAATATGGAACCTTTTTATCCAACCATATAAAAAATGAGGGAAACCTAAGGACCTCACTTCAGTCTTGCAGATCTTCTGAGGAACATCTCCTGAGACATTATAAATCAAGAAAAGGTGCAGAAGATCTCAGAAGAAATGATGACCTGGATGAATGCCATCCTCTACCTCACAACCATCTCCATGGTACAGGGATTGCCAGCTTTTATGCAAGGAAACCAAAGAAGAATTCCTCTTCAACAATCTAACCACAAATTAAGAACTTCAAGCAGTCTTGGTGGACAACCAAACTCTCAAAATATGAAGCACTCACCTTTCATGATGCAGCTCTATCAGACTCTTATTATGGGGAACGACACAGGTCTGTCCAGCCTTGAGCATTCCATTCTTCAAGATTCAGACACAGTCCTAAGCCTTACTGCCAAAAGTAAGTACAAATCTGTTAACAAGATACTGTATTTTGTCACATAACATGCCGCTTTATGTATTACCTAAGTGTAATGGTAGTTTACTCTTGATGGACTAGATTATTTTCTACAGAAGAGGCATAGAACAGTTTCAGTGCCTGCTTTTTGTGTCAGGCATTTAAATTAAGAGCAATTTAATTTCTTATAGCTTATTATTTAACAATAATAGATCTCATTTTACAATTAAAAGTGTTTTTGTAGTTCCTCAGTCTTCCCTGAAACACCCCTCAAATGCCTCATATATGACAAATTTACCTTATCAAATTTCACATACATTGCCTACTACCTAAATATGTATTTTAAATGGTAAATATAATTTTAAAAGCATACTGTTTTGCATTTTGTATAACAATATAAATATATATTTTCACCACATGTTTATATATTGTAATAACTATGTTTGTCTATTTATAATTAGAATGATATTTATGTTGTGTATTTTGTTGTTTTATTTAACCAGGATGCACCAAGATGGACAATCATCGATCACTCTACTTTGATATATCCTCTCTCTCAAGCAGTAATGAGATTCAATTGGCAGAGTTAAGGATTCAACTTTCTCCTTCAGAGAAAACACAAGATATGATAATGCATATCTACCACAGCAAACAAAGTTCCAAGAGGCTGTTTCTCAAGTCCTTTCACATTGATTCCTCTGTAGCAATAGGTGGCTCCTGGAAAGTCTTCAACCTCACGAAAATTTTAAATACTTATCTCCACCTTCATCAAAGTTCAGATTATGAAGACTTCATGGGGCATGGAGGCTCATCTCAGAGGGATCATGAGAACAGTTGCACAGACATATCTACTGACAGGGTCCTATTAATGGTGTTCACCAAGGACAACCCTTCTGCTAATGTCAATGGATATCCCAACCTCATCCAAACAGTGGAGTCTTCTAAACACGTGATGACACCAGAAGTAACAAGCAAACATGGTATCAAAAAGCACAGGAAGAACAGAAATGCAAAACACAGCATCATAATGAACAACTTTCCATCCCAAACCATGGATGATGGAAATGGAAAACCCTTGTGCAGAAGGGTTAATATGATGGTGGACGTTGAGAAGTTCGGGTGGGGGGATCTGGTTATCTACCCAAAGAAATTTAATGCCTACAGATGTGAAGGAGCCTGTCCCATTCCCTTGAGTGAGACCTTTAAACCAACCAATCATGCTTACATTATGGTAAGTGTCATTTTTTTTTCACTGATAAATGCCTTTGCCTTTCCCAAGTATTTCTAAATATTGGGTGCCACTTAGTATTTTCTAATAATGGGTGCCATAGACTGACAGCAGTGCAGTATTAAATGATCAGTTGGCGACTGAAGAAAATAAGTAGTGCTTTCATATTATATAATGCATGTAACTTTTTGGATCCTTAGAGGAATGTCAGCTAGCTTAACTCCTTAGGGCAGGCATGTCAAACACAAAAATGTGGAGTCCAAATTTGGATAAACCCTATAAAGGGCAGCATTTAATGGAATTTCCGTTACAGTTTATGTTTAGGGATCAGCATGCCAAGTAAAAAGCCTTTTTTTATATAGTTGAAACAGATTTTTGTAGGTTGCAAAAATGTAATTCACCTGACTGTAAAATAATGCTATGTTCAATTTAAATACTCACATTGGTTAAGGAACACAAGAAAGAAGTAGATGGGATCATCCAGCCCAACCAGTTTTACATCTATATTATGAAAAAGTTAGATATATGAATTGTTACTGTAATTTATGGGTTGTTAAATATGTGTGTTTAATCCTTTTCTGGTAGATTTGGTAATTTAATTTTTTTTTGTTTGTTTTACAGAGTTTGGTGAAGCTATTCAGTTCAGATAAAGTTGAATGTGCTTCCTGTGTCCCGGTGAAGATGAGACCTTTGTCCATACTGATGTATGAGGAGGGAGAAGTGGAAATGAAACACCACGAAGATATGATTGTAGAAGAATGTGGATGTCATTGAGGAAATGCTAAAACATATGTCACAAGTATTAAAAAGATGCAAAGTAATCAGTGACTTTAAAGGAATAATGGCACTTTGCAGTGTCTGGTGAAAGGCCTGCTGAACTCTGATTAGAGCCTAAAAGAGTCCGAAAACTGGAGCCAGAGGAAGAAAAGAAACACTTTAATTGCTGGCCTGCACTACTGACCTGGACTGGAGATAAAACTCGGCTGATAAAGGGCAAATACTTTTTTTTTTTTTTTAAATCATTTTTTTTTATTGTTAAAATACAGTATATTATATAATTTACAGTACATTTATTGTATGATTATTACAAATTAAAACGTATTGTTCTTAATAAATCTGTTTCATTTTGTTCATTGTTTGTTTGATAGTATTAATTTAGCAATGGGAGCTCAAGCTTAACAGTAGAGCCCCTAAAATGGTTTAGATAAGACTTGTACAGAAAATGGTGGGTTTTGACTTTAATACACAGACTTAAAGAGTCCTTGTCACAAACTGAAAAAAGTGTGGGAAACCAAACTCAAAATCAAACTGCTTACTTGCAGTGTTTTCCATGGGACTGTAGACAGCAATGAGCAATAAAAGAAAGACCATAAACCAGTTGTGGAGCTTAAAATGGCCGCTGCCTCTTTATTTTATGGTATTCAAATTTTAAACATAAAAAAACAATAAATATAAGCTGTATCAATAAATAATAAATAATCTCAACACAACAGGGTTGTAATTATAGAAAGAACATTTATTAACTGTCCCACAAGCCAGGTTTGTTTATAAAACAAACTTGGCCCAACCACCCCAAACCGTGGACATCTCCACAGCAGTTTGTAAATTTGGATTGAAGACTCTACTTTGCAGATCATTAAGAACTTTGGTACATACTCAAGTATCCATATTAACTGGGACAACTCAATATTATTTCCACTCTCCCCAAGGGTGCTTTAAAGTCAGAAATTACATTTAAATATTTGGGAGTTGTGATACAACAAGATCTAAATTCCTATGTCTCGGATAACCTTTAACCCCTCTTGAATTGCTTTCATAGCCAATTTTTGGCCCGGTTGTCTCTTTCCCTTAGTACCATAAAATGTGATTAACCTATTTGGTTTATTTACCCAAATTTCTATACTTTTTTTAGACAATCAGTGGCGTCACTAGGGTTGGTGTAACCCGGTGCGAAAAAAATGGTGTCACCCCCCCCCAACTATAGTCCCCCCTCAATACAGACCCCCTCCCGCAGTATAGATACCCCTTCCTCAGTACAGACCCCCCACTAAGTGCAGACCCCCCCTCCATCCATATAGACCACCCTCCCTCAGTACAGACACCCCCTCAGTGTAGTACAGGTACCCCCCACCTCAGTGCAGACCCCTCCCAGCAGTACAGACTCCCTCAGTGCAGACCCCCCTCAGTACAGACACCTCCCGGCAGTACAGACCCCCCCATCAGTACATACACCCCCCCCTCAGTGCAGACCCCCCCAGCAGTACATACACCCCTGCCTCAGTGCAGACCCCCCCTCAGTACAGACACCCCCCCAGCAGTACACACACCCATGCCTCAGTGCAGACCTCAGGGTTTTATTTTTTCTGAATTTGGAGAATTTGAAAACATCCAAAGCGGTTATTTTCAGAACGTTCGTCACATAAAAAGTCCACAAATATTTGACTACAAAAAGTAATAAAGATTATTAGATCATCCGGCACCCGGAAAATAAAACCGCAGAAACAATGGCAGGAAATGGAGGAGAAATAAAAGGATTTCTCTGAGAATTCTGAGAGGAAGGAAAGTGAGAAATCCGTCTTCTACAGACAGAGGAACCGGTGTAGTGTCACATTCCGCTCCCTATCACAGAATGCTGCAGAAGTGACGTTTTGTCGCCGCCATCTTGCTACACCCCACACCATTGCACAGTAATGAAAGAGTGTGAAGGGGGCAAGCGGACATCTTGTTACACCCACCTGAGTTTTAGATTTCACAGTTATTTTCAACACAAAACGGAGCTTATATGCTTAAATACAGTGGGCCAGATTCACAAAGAGATAGGACGGCGTATCTCCTGATACGCCGTCGTATCTCTGAGATCCGACGGTCGGATCTATGCGACTGATTCATAAGAATCAGTTCCGCATAGATCTCCCTTAGATCCGACAGGTGTAAGTGACTTACACCGTCGGATCTTAGGCTGCAATCTCCCGCCGGCTGCTAGGTGTTGCCTCGGTTTTTTTACTCGTCAGATATGCAAATGAGGAGAACCGCCGATTCAGTAACGAACGCCCGCCCGTCGCTTTTTTTTCACGTCGTTTGCGTTCGGCTTTTTCCGGCGGATAGTTACCCCTGCTATAGCAGGGGTAAGTGCGGCGTTTCCTATGTTTAGTATGGCCGTCGTTCCCGCACCGAGTTTTAAATATTAACGTCGTTTGCGTACGTCGATTCAGAATTCGGCCCGACGCAGGTTACGCTCACGCCGAAACCACTGACGTCCTAGCGACGTCAGTGTGAGCAATGCACGCCAGGAAATTTATCTGGCGGCGCATGCGCATTTAAATCGGCGCGGGGACGCGCCTGATTTAAATACTACACTCCCCCTAGCCGCGGAATTTGAATTCCGCCGGGGGAGTTACGATCCGCCGGTGCAAGTTTCGAGGTAAGTGCTTTGTGAATACTGCAATAGCCTCTCAAAATTGCGCCGGCGGATCGTAAATCAGATAGATTACGCGGATCTAAAGATCCGCTAATCTATCTGAATCTGGCCCAGTATTTGGAAATCCGACGGACTGTTTACATGTTAAATGTGAAAATCAGAGGTGTTCTGTCACATTAGCAACCATGTAAGGTCAGCAGGTTTGCTGCTGCTTTAAAAGTTTAACATGTAAACAGTCCGTCAGATTTCCAAACACTGCATTTAAGCATATAAGCTCCGTTTTGTGTTGAAAATAAGTGTGAAATCTAAAACCTTGGTGGGTGTAACAAGTTGTCCGCCTGCCCCCTTCACACTCTATCATTACTGTGCAATGGTGTGGGGTGTAGCAAGATGGCGGCGACAAAGTGTCACTTCCGCAGCATTCTGTGATAGGGAACCGAATGTGACACTACACCGGCGCTGTGCCGAGGATACCACCGACACAGGAAGTCTCCAACTAGGCTGAAGACTCCGTCACTGGTACTCTGCCATCTGCGGCCACAACCAGTGTGACATTTCAGAGCCTCGCGGGACGCCTTCATCAGATATGTGATCCCTGATGAGGCTCTAAAACTTTGCATCACATGTCTGGCAAAGGGTCCTGTAAGGCTCTGAAACCCTCTGACGAAGGGGTCCTGTAAGGGTTCCGAAAACCTGGTATCAATTGCCTGGGAAAGAGTCCTGCAAGGCTCTGAAACATTTCATTGCATGCCCAAAGAAGGGGTCCTGTAAGGGTTCCGAAACCTGATATTCACACTACAGTACAAATTAATACACCCCCCCCCATACCTCACCTTGTGGGCTCCGGCCGGCGGTGGATTTGGTGGACACCCCCCCCCCCCTGCACCTGTTCCGAATATGCCGCGGCGCCAGCTGAAGACTGGAGAGGAGGCAGAGGAGGGCAGCAATCATCACAGGTGCAGCCGCGCTGCCCGGGCAGAGAAACTGAAAGTACTGTAGTGACGTGACTGACGTCACATCATCACACAGTGCAGTGCCGCTCGCTGGCTCAGTAGGGGAGTGGAGGAAGAAAAAGGAGGACACAGACACACACACCAGGCGCGGCTGCGGCCACGGCGCTGGAGGTGTAATGTTGTTTCCAGCTCAGCGGAAACGAGCAAAAAAACACACCAAAAAAAAAAATCCTCCCTGTCAGGATGGTTTCACCCCTCTAGCGGGTGTCACCCGGGTGTGGGCCGCACCCCCCCACATCCCCCTGGCAACGCCTCTGTAGACAATCACTAATTCCTATCCCCAAATCCTTCTTTAATAAGTTGGATGGTATCATGTCCCCATCTCTCTGGGCTGGCAGGACTGCCAGGCTGTCATGTTCTACCCTATATCTCCAAATTAATCATGGAGGATTGGCGGTGCCCAATTTTATGTGGCATTATTGGGCAGCAGTACTGGTAACAGCAAGGTGGTGGTTTTCTTAGCCCCGAGCCAATGTGCAGTGATTCTGGAGGCAGCATTGCTGGGCTCCTACGCTGAGCTCAGTAACCTGGCATACAGAGGTCCGAAATCTAACCCTGCTATTTCTACCCCAATGAAAATGACGTTATGGGTTTGGGCCCAGGCCAGAGCTCAATATTAATCTGCCAACATCTGTTCCCTTACACTCCACTGTGGGGACAACCCAACACTCCTGAACTTACGGTCAGTATCAGACCCTTCTTTTTGGGCTAGATACGGTATTAAAGTGTTACGACACCTTATGCCTCAGGGCATTCTACCCTTGTTCGATAAACTTAAACTTATTTACCACCTACTGAACTCTATGTTTTTTTATTTCCTACAACTGAGACATGCTACTGCAGCCCAATTCCCTAGACCAATTACTCTTTAGATGGATCTTCTAGAGCGCATGCCTTCTAGAGTCACTACCTTCTCTGTGCTCACATTTGTCCACAATGTCTACTCCCCGCATACTGAAATTATGTGAGAGGTGGCATGCTAACCTTCCTTTGCTTTCTAAAGATGAATGGGAGGACTGACTGCTACAATTTGTTTTCCACTATGATATCTGTAAGGGATCGGTTCCTCCAGCTTAAAGTTGTTCACAGAGTATACTATACCCCACAATGGCTTGCTGCTATATATCCTAATAGATCAGATACTTGTCTTTGTTGTGACCCCACGACTGGATCTTACTTCATGTTTTCTGGACATGCTCTAAAATTGCACCGGCAGAGCGTGATGGATAACATTAATGGGTATCCTAATTTTACCCATGGATCCTCGTATTTGGTTACCGAGTCTTACAGATATATTGAATGTCTCTAAACATATTAAACTGTTTGTATTTTATGCTATGTACTATGCTAGATGGGAGATTCTCTTTAAGTCAAAATGCCCAGCTCCTCCAACAGTGTTGGGTTGGAAAGTAGCGACTGAGGCCCCATACACACCATAGAATCTATCCGCAGATAAATCCCATCAAATGGGTTTCTGCGGATAGATCCTATGGTGTGTACACGCCAACGGATATTTATCCGCAGAGAAATCTCCCCTGGGATGGATTTCCAGCAGATGGATATTTGCTGACATGCACAACAAATCCATCTGCTGGAATCCATTCCAACGGATGGATCCGCTCGTCTGTACAGACTTACCGGATCCATCCGTCTAAAGGGATTCCCCGCACGCGTCGTAATGATTTGACGCATGCGTGGAATTCCTTATATGACAGCGTCGCGCCCGTCGCCGCGTCATAATAGCGGCGACGGCGCGACACGTCATCGGCAGAGGATTTCAGCGCGGATTTCAATGCGATGGTGTGTACACGCCATCGCATAGAAATCTTCTGAAATCCTCGAGAGGATTTATCCGCGGATACGGTCCGCTGGACCGTATCTGCGGATAAATCCTCTCGTGTGTATGGGGCCTCATGGATCTCATCTATAAGCTAGTGTACACGAGCAGAAATTGCCCCCAAAAATGTTATAAGATATGGAACACTTGGATAGATGCTTAAGGTTTGACTGTTTGATGTCTCCTACAGACAAAACTAGAAAATCCAAGTTTAATTAACTGCCTTTAGGAAAAGGCAAGTGATGAATAAGCCTGTAAGAAAGCTGCTCCTTTTTTGGAACAATTCCTAATAAGAGTATATTCAAAAATCCTCGAAAGGAGGTGCAGAAAGGAGGCTGGCTACTCTACCTTCTTGAAGTTCCTTAAAAGATTTTCTTTAGCTGCCTTGATTTTTTTTTCCAATGACACAACCATAACCTTGAAAAAGGAAGGGTAAAAAAACCTTAATTGAAAGCCTCAAGTAGTAGCAGTGCCGTCTGCCTGTCTGTGCACAATTGAAGCCATCTGAGCCTTTTTTTTTTCACTGGCATTGGAGCCTTTTTTTAAAGGCTCCCTACCTTGTTGTTGATAGGTGAAAAGATAAGTGGAGTTTCTGCAGGATCTGATGTAAGGGGGGTTCTGCTGACTCTAATGTAAGGGGGGCTCTATGGACTTTGATGTAAGAGGGCATTGCAGACACTGATGTAAGGGGGGCTCTGCAGATGAAAAAAGTTAGTAGCCTGTTTTATTAACCAACAAAGCTAGTAGCCCTGATGTGTATCCAGGTTATGCCTCGCTTTTGCCCATTAACCCCCTTAGGATTCTTAAGAACTTTTCCTTTATAATAACTCTGTGCTTCCATAAATTTTCTTTCTACATGTTAACTGGGATTGTTCTCGGGTTCAACTTTATGGAGTTTATGTCATTCATTGGTGAGAGGGTGTTTTTTTTTAGCCCCTTTTTTTTTTCTTGTTCATTTTCATAGATTTTTTTTCCCCTTTGTGCCCTGGTTCACACTGGGTACGATTTTGAACGATTTGAGATGCGATTTGACATGTCAAATCGCATCTCAAATCGGTGGCAATTGTCAGCAATGGCACTGTCCTAATCAGTGCGACGCCGCATCTGAGATTTCAAAAAGTAGTTCCTGTACTACTTTTTGCGATTTCGGGCCGCGATTTACATTAAATTGCGGCCGAAATCGCGGCAAATCGCGGCAAAATCGCGGCCGCGAAATCGCAGCAGTGTGAACCTAGGCTAATTAATTATCTTTTCATTTGATGATGTTTATATTTACATGAAAATTGTTCTTTTGATTTATGTCTTTATTTGCACATATAGGGTCAGATCCACAAAATTGCCACGTTGTATCTTTGTTTTGTATCTACAAAACAACAAGATACGACGGCATCTCGGAGGGATCCGACAGGCGTACGTCTTAGTACGCCGTCGGATCTTAAGGTGCAATATTTCGGCGGCTGCTAGGTGGCGTTCCCGTAGAATTCCGCGTCGAGTATGCAAATTAGCTATTTACGGCGATCCACGAATGTACGTCCAGCCGGCGCATTTTTTTACGTCATTTTCGTTCGACTTATTCTGGCGTATAGTTAAAGCTGCTATATGTTGGCGTACTCAATGTTAAGTATGGCCGTCCTTCCCGCGTAATAATTTGAAGTTTTTGCATAGAATGACGTCACCGTCGGAAGCATTGGCTTGTTCCGGGTTAATTTCGAGCATGCGCACTGGGATACCCCCACGGACGACGCATGCACAGTGCAAAAAAACGTTGTTTACGTCGGGTCACGACGTATTAACATAAAACACGCCCCCATTACATCCATTTGAATTCTGCGCCCCTACGCCGCCAGAGATACACTACACCGCCGTAACTTACAGCGCAAATTCTTTCAGGATTCGAAATAAAATAATAAGTTGCGGGGGCGTAGTGTATCTTGGATACGCTGCGCCCGGCGGATTCTTACGCGCAGGTACGTGGATCTGCCCCATAGTGTTTTTACTTGTAAGAATTATCACTTTATTGGGTACCTGCGCTGTAGGGGTTGAGATCACTCGCTGTGGGCGATTACACCTCATTGATTGATCTCATCTGTCGTTTTGTGGTTATAAGCGAGAATACATACTTGGGGCAATCAATAATGATTAAGAAGGTGTCTGCACAGATGTAAATCGCAAAAAGTAGTACAGAAACTATACTACTATATTGAAATCGGTGCAGCGCTGCAGATGCGGTATCGCACCGTTTGGAACGGGCAATTGCCAGCGATTTGACATGTCAAATCGTACCAGTGTGAACCAGGGCTTAAGGTTACTGGGACAGATCCACACTCACTGAATATTTGACCCTAGAAAAGACTCCGCGGGGATTAGGGGGGAAGAAATTCCCTACCTTCTAATTATTCAATGAGGAGCTTAAAGGGTCAATAAAGGAAAAAAAAATCTAGCTTTATAGCTTCCTTTACCTTACTGCAGTCCTGGTTTCATGTCCTCATTGTTCGTTTTTGCTTTGATGTTGCTGTAATTCCTCTCTGTTCTGGACACTTCCTGGTTGTCTGTTTCCTGATAACCACAGTACTGGGAGATTTCTCACTGTGGTCACTAATCAAGGAGGTGTGATTACTGTGTGTCTAAAACCCCTCAGCAGCAATCCAGTTTCGTTTTACAAACCATCACTGCCCTCTATTGGCTCTCTGGCTCTGTACATCAGAGAACAAGAAAACAACAGCAAAAACTAAACTAAACTGCAGGCACATTATATGATTGGTTTTTATCTATTTTTAATCATTTTTAAAAGGAATCAGTTAACTATTATGTCTCTATACCCTGTAAACAGTCATTTCAGCAAAAAAACAAAATGTTTCCTTTAGTGACCCTTTAAGGAAAAAATGGACAGATGTACAGTATATGAGGATGTTTCCATTTTGGATATTTGGTGTAATGTCATAAGCATTAAAGCATTATCCCCAGCAGAGCCTGCTCATTAGCCAGTTCCCTTTCTCCCAGTTTCTTTCACCCCATCCTCAGACAAACTACAGCTTCATTACACTTCAAAGTTAATTTCAAATGTGGTGCCACTGATTGGCCCTGTTGTCCCCACATTCTTGTAGGTGTAGTAGTTTCATCGAGCAGCAATAACACACCTTTTATTTGAAAAACATCCTTAATTGCAATACAGAGCGGGTTATTTAATAAAAGCAAATCAACTTTGCACTACAAGTGCACTGCAAGTACAAATGAAAGTGCATTTGGAAGTGCAGTCACTGAGAAGGACATGCAAGGAAAATTAAAAACAGAATTTTTGCTTGTACATGATTTTATCATCCAATCAGCAGAGCTTCCCTTGTTTCAGATCTTGCCCTCAGAGCTAAAACAAGTGCACTTGTAGTGCAAAGTGGATTTGCCTATAGTAAATCAACCCCCATTGTCTTTGTACAGATTATAGATAAGGATAAACTCCCAGCCAGAGGTTGTGATCTGTTCTGGCTTTTTATGCAGGAGTGAGGTGCATTGGATTTTCCATTTACGTACTTGCGTCCCATTCGGGTTAAACTTTGAGTGGGATGTTTCTCAAATTTATAAATGAATTAGTACCTTATTGTGTCTTGAATTTTTTTATATTATTTGCAATCCTGCACCTCCCCATGGCATCACTAAGGGGGGTGCGGTGGGCGTGGACCGCACCTAAGTGACACGCACCATATGGGTGACACCAGGGGCGGACTGAGCTGGCCGCTCTGAAGCCCCTTAAAAAGGCCACACCGCTTCTGCCGCAAACATGCAGGGCCGGCGGAAAACGCGCTATTCTATCCATCTGCTCCTTTCCTCCATAGACTGCTCCGTCCTTTGCGAGTGCAGTAACAGCCACCTCGGCAGCTGCAGCCGTTTTGGAAGGAGAGGATCCCCACATTGCTCCGTCCACCTCCAGTATGCCTGAGCATGACACACATCCCTCTCTCCCTACCCGTGTGCTCGGTCTGCGAAGGGGAGAATTAAACAAGCCCATAGCCACATATGAAGAGAAGCCGCTGACTGAGACAGTGAGCCCCCGGGGACCATCCAAATGATCGAGCACTGACCAGACCCTTTGGGGGGGGGGGGGGTGACACCAAGTTTTTACCACACCAGGTGACACCAACCCTAGTGACACCCTTTTTCTTATTTACATAGTTAGTCAGGTTGAAAAAAGACACAAGTCCATCCAGTTCAACCAAAAACAAAACATACAATCCCATATACACAATCCTTCACCCACAGTTGATCCAGAGGAAAGCAAAAAAAATAGGGCTGGGGAAATTAAAGATTAATTCCTCGATTAATCTTTAATTGTTTTGATCGATTAAAATTCTTTTGATCGATTACAATTCTTGACGTCACCGGACAGCCTGGACAGTGAGACTTACCCTGCTGGATGCGAGCAAACTGCACCCATTGGATTGAGGTACCTTTGCATCTGTGGAGCAGCAGGATGCATCAGGCTCCATCAGGGGAAGGGAGCAAAAATAACCATTGTTTTCCTGTCCTAAGCAGTATTGTGCAGACAATTCTTTGTGTATCGGCAACATCTGTTCCGTGCGAAAGGCTGTTCAGTTCTTCAGGGTATATTGTCAATAAAATGCAATCATGTCTGCTTCCAGAAAATGTAAACACTCTGGTATGTCTGTGTGACTGGCTAAAGTGATGCCTTCTTGCCTACTATAAAGTGACTGACAGTCAATATACTAGATGTGCGTTATAATTAATCAAAATTAGTCGATTAATCGATTAAAAAAAATCGATTAAATGAACACGAAAATTTTAATCAGTAACAGCCCTAAAAAAAACAAAGAATGGTCCAATTTGCTACAGTAGGGGAAAAAAATCCTTCCTGATCCTCTGAGAGGCAATCAGATTTTCCCTGGATCAACTTAACCTATAAAATAACAGTACACTGTTATATTATGTGCACCAAGGAAAGAATCCAGACCTTTTTAAAATCAATCTACTAAGCTGGCCAGAACCACCTCTGGAGGGAGTCTATTCCACATTTTTACAGCTCTTAGCGTGAAGAAACCGTTCCTTTATGGAAGATTAAATATTTTTTCCTCTAGACGTAAAGGGTACCCCCTTGTCCTCTGTGATGACCTTAAAGTGAATAACTCAACCAAGTTCACTATATGGACCACTTATGCAATTGTACATGATGATCGTATCCCCCCTTAATCTCCTCTTCTCAAGAGGGAATAAATTCAGTTCCTCTAGTCCTTTCCTCATAACGGAGTTCCTCCATGCCTCTTATCAGTTTGTTTGCCCTTCTCTGCACTTTCTTGCATTTCCCCGATATCCTTTTTAAAAACTGGTGCCCAAAACTGAACTTCATATTCTAGATGAAGTCTTACTAATGATTTGTAAAGGGGCAAAATGAGATCTCTCTCTCTCTCTTTCTCTGAAGTCCATACCTCTTCTAATACAAGAAAGGACTTTGCTCGCTTTGGAAATGGCAGCTTGTATTTCATTCTATTATTGAGCTTATGATCTACCAAAACCCCCAGATCCTTCTCCACTATGGATTCCCCCAGTTGTACTCCCCTAGTATGTATGATGCATGCATATTCTTAGCACCCCCCCAAGTGCATAACTTTACATTCATCAACATTAAACAACAGTTGCCCAATTAAACAGTGCATTGAGGTCGGCTTGTAAGTTGGAAACATCCTGTAAGGGCGTTATTTCACTGCATAGCTTGGTGTCATCTACTGCACACTGAAAGGGTACTTTTAATACCAGACCCTATATCATTTATAAATAGGGTTGCACCGAATGGGTTTTTTAGTGCCGAAACCAATACCGAAAATGAAAAATACACAAGGCCGAAAACAGATACCGAAAATTACTTTTTTTTTAAATATTGTTATTTTTGTGTATTTTTTTAAATAAAATGTATACATTTTTATATAAAACATTACTAATAGTATTAGCAAAATGTCCATGCAGTGCACCTCTAGCAGATATTATGCAGGAGATGGTCAGAGACTGCAGACATAGTACAGGAGATGGTCAGAGACTGGGGACATGGTACAGGAGATGGTCAGAGACTGGGGACATGGTACAGGAGATGGTCAGAGACTGGGGACATGGTTAGAGACTGGGGACATGGTACAGGAGATGGTCAGAGACTGCAGACATGGTACAGGAGATGGTCAGAGACTGCAGACATGGTACAGGAGATGGTCAGACGCGCAGATATGGTACAGGAGATCAATGTAGCCTGCCTGTGCCTCACCAGGGAACATGATGGAGAGGATAGTCCCTTGAAGTGGGACATGATGGGGCTGAGGTCACAAGTATTGGGGAGGGGTTTGGGGGATATGATGGAGCTGGAGGGGTCACAATGAAGAAGACAGTCCCTTGAAGTAGGACATGTATGGAGGCCATGGTCCTCCAGCCATACATGACCTGATGGGTGGGGGGAGGGGGGTGACAAGTATTGAGTGTGGAAGGGGGACTCCAGTCGCATTACCCCTCCCCCTCTGATGGACACTTACATACCACAGTTTCGCAGAGAGTGGATGAGGGTTCGTCCACCTCCTCCATGGCCGGGCTGTGTGGGTGGTTCTCCTCTCTCTGGCTCTCCACACATGGACCCTCCTCTCTCTATAGACAGTACCCAGCATCCTGCCCCATCCCTGCCTTTTACACTTTGTACAGGAAGCTGCTCACCTCTGGACTACACTGCCCACAATGCACAGCGGCCTCCTCCCGCCCGACTCTCACCTTGACTTCCACCGCAGAGAGTGATGGGAAATGTAGTCCAGAACTTGCGGTGCTGGGCAGAGCCCACTATGTGTGTTTATTGAAAGTGTAGAAGGAGAAGGCAGAGAATGTCCCCCCTGTCATACACACGGAGATCGAGGCGAAGGGAAGGGAGAGGGACACTTCTGCAATGGGCGGCACCCAGGGCAGAACACCCCCCTTTCGGTATCGGCTGTTTTTGTAATGCGGTCGACTGACAAAAAAATTGTTTTCAGTCGATAATTTTTGGCAGACGAAATTTCGGTGCACCACCATTTATAAAGATATTAAAAAGTAAAGGTCCCAACACTGAACCTTGGGGTACACCACTGATGACCTTAAACCATTCAGCGTAAGAATCATTAACCACTACTACTATTTATTTTGATATTATCCATGTTGGGGTGGGTGATATCCCTGTGTGTATTTATGTATATATACACAGAATGTGTTGTTTATTGTTAGTAATTATTCATTTCTGTGATCTTGGCAGATCTTATCGAAGCTGGTGCACAGGCAATTATGGCCTGGGATTTGGGGGTTCATATGGCTGCTATATTTTGTGTTGCGGATAGGAGTGACCAGCTACAATTTATTACATGCACATAGGTGATATAAATAATATAGTTATATTTATGGGTCTATTTGTATTATATATATATATTCCTTCTCCTTTATAAGAACTTCATGCTTCAATAAATTTGTTTCTGCACGTTTAGGGCTCTTTCACACGTCCGTTCCGTTCGTCCGTTTTTTGGACGTCCGTTAACGGACCGCAATGCTTCCCTATGGGTTAACGTCCGTTACCGGAGGAGCATCCGCTAACGTCCGTTAGCATCCGTCTGCGTTGAGTTCCGTTTTTTTGGACGGAAGAAAACCCTATTTTTCTTCCGTCAAAAAAACGGAACGGACGAAAAACGGACGTTAGCGGATGATCCGTTTACCATCCGATCCGCTAACATCTGTTTTCATCAAAATATGTAAAAAGCCCCAAAAAAAAAAAAAAAAGGATGAAAAAACGGATGGAAAAACGGATGGAAAAACGGATGGAAAAACTGATGGAAAACTGAATCAACTGATGAAAAAAAAACTGATCTAAAAAACTGAGCCGACGTGTAAAAGAGCCCTTACTGGGATTGTTCTCGGGGGCAATTTTATGGAGTTTATACTGCAAGTCATTCATTGGTGAGAGGGTGTTTTTTTAGCCCCTTTTTCTTCTTGTTCCTTTTCATAGATTTTTCCCCCCCTTTTATTTTCTTTAAGGCCCCGTACACACCAGAGGATATCCGCTATTAACAGTCCGCCGGACCGTTTCCAGCGGATAAATCCTCTGGCGGATTTGGATCTGATGGCTGTACTCACCATCAGATCGAAATCCGCGCGGAATCCATCCGCGGTGACGTGTCACGCCGATGACGCAGCGACGTGCGCAACGCTGAAAGGTAAAGACTTCCACGCATGCGTCGAATCATTACGACGCATGCGAGGGAGGGGAGCGGACGGATTGATCCGGTGAGTCTGTACAGACCACCGGATCAATCCGCTTGACAGGATTCAAGCGGATAGATTTCTTAGCATGCTAAGAAATTTTTATCCGCTTGAAATCCGTCGGCTGGATTTTTTTCCGCCGATAAATGTCCGCTCGGACGTACACACGACCAGATCTATCCGCTGGAACTGATCTGCGGATAAATCCCAGCGGATAGATCCGGTCGTGTGTACAAGGCCTGAAAGATGTTTATATTTACATGGAAATGGTTCTTTTGATTTATGTCTTTATTTGCACATATAGGGCCAGATTCAGAAAGCTTTTACGCTATTGATACGCCGCGTAAGTTAAAAGATGCGCCGTCGTATCAATGCGCAGTATTCTGGAACCTAGATACGCCTGAAATCTGGCTTCAGCCGACCGACGTAAGTTGCCATACGCCGTGGTATCTTGGGTGCAGATTTACACTGGCCGCAAGGGGCGCTTCCGTAGATTTACGCGTTGAATATGTAAATGAGCTAGATACGCCGATTTACGAACGTACTTGCGCCCGCTACGCCGTTTACGTAAGGCTTACGTCCAGTGTAACGTTACCTCTGCTATATGAGGTGCAGGTAATGCAAAGTATGGACGTCGGCACAAGCGTATCTTTTTACATCGTTTACGTAAGTCGTACGTGAATGGGGCTGTGCGTAGGTTACGTTCACGTCACAGGCATTGAGCCGGCGTAACTTAGGGAGAAAATTCGACGTGATACTGAGCATGCACGCGCATGCGCCGTTAGTTAGGCGCTTCATTTACATGGGGTCACGATTCATTTCCATACAACACGCCCCTTCCAGCCTACTTTGAATTAGGTGAACTTACGTCGGCCCATATACGCTACGCCGCCGTAACTTAGGGAGCGAGTGTTTTGTGAATACAGTACTTGCCTCACTAAGTTACGTCGGCGTAGCGCATATGAGATGCGCTACGCCCGACTATTGATACGCCGCGGTACGTGAATCTGGCCCATAATGTTTGTACTTGTAAGAATTACTGCTTTGCTGGGGACCTGAGCTGTAGGGGTTGAGATCACTCGCTGTGGGCGATTACACCTCATTGATTGACCTCACCTGTCGGCTTGGGGTCATAAGTGAGCATGCATACAGTAGTGATTAAGCACAGGAGTGTGAAACGTGTTTACTGAGATTTGGGTTTCGTGTGTGTCATGCTGCATTTTTAATGGACAGGAAATAAAGAAGCCGTTTTTATCCCTGGAAGTGCCGCCACCATTTTCCTTTCTAGATGTTGATTTGGACGTAGACCAGGCAGGCACCTGGGTTCCTACAGCAGCCAAGGACCTTTGCTGGTTGCCCTGGTGTGGTGTGTACCCAGCACATCCTCACATAACTGTGTTTAAACCTGGGTCATGCATTTGTAAAGATACACATCAGGGCTATACAAGGGCTATTAAAGGGGAGTTCCAGCCTTTTAGTGTTTATTATGGCTGGATTCACACTTGTGCGTTGCGTTTTTGAGCTCTGGTTTCTTTGCCAAGTTCTCAAACAGTTGTTCAGCGGTTCCTGCGTTTTAGCTGTGGATTTGCCGACCTGGGAGAGGGTAGGGAAGTCTCACCGCTGTTATCATGAGGGGGAACTCCACGTCAAATTTTAAATAAAAAAACGGCATGGCTTCCCCTCCAGGAGCATACCAGGCCCTTAGGTCTGGTATGGATTTTAAGCGGAACCCCTACATGGAAAAAACGGCGTGGGGTTCCCCCCAAAATCCATACCAGACCCTTATCCGAGCATGCAGCCCAGGTCGGTCAGGAAAGGGGGTGGGGACGAGCGAGCGACCCCCCCCCCCCGAACCGTACCAGGCCCTACACATGGGGGGTGGGTGCTTTGGGGCAACTATGTATCTGAACATATCTATTGAGTATTTAGATTACTTTTTATATATATATATGTGCTGTCAAACGATTAAAATTTTTAATCGCGATTAATCGCATTAATGTCATAGTTAACTCACGATTAATCTATCTAATTTATGACGAATTTCCCCACAAATATCGCACAATTCTGCAAGTGATTATAATTTATTATCGCTGTTTTCTAGCTGATCTAAAACCATTTTTGACATAAAGGGACACTTTTGGACAATCTACAGTTTTTCAGGCAGAAAGAATAGTTTTTATTTTATAAAAGAACATGTAGGGCACTGGGCAGACCACTAGGGACAAGGGGGGTGTGTATTTTTTTACATACAGTACTGTAATCTATAAGATTACAGTATACTGTGTGTATTGTGTTTGTTTACTTTTTTAAATTTGGCGCCGTTCTCCGCTCCCGTGCGTCGTAACGTCGCAGGGAACGGAGCTCGGCGGCACACAGGCACTGTGAATCGAGCGAGGAGGACCCGCCAAGCAAGGAGGACCCGCCAAGCAAGGAGGACCCGCTCGATCACACAGCGGGGTGGCATCGCTGGATCCAGGGACAAGGTGAGTAACTTGCCTGTGAATCCAGCGAGAAGGTAAGCCGCGCCGCTGCACACTCTGCATGTCCACCCCGAGGGCTCCTGCGTTAATCGCGCGATAAAAATATTGACGGCGTTAACATGGGTTTGCGTTAACGCCATTAATATCGCGTTTAACGCACAGCCCCAATATATATATATATATCACCTAGTATATACTGTACATTAGATCCTTCAATTCTGAAAATTCATTCAATGGATGTATAATGAGCATCTAGCTCCCATGTAAAAAGGCCATGTATTTATGATCACAGGTTCATATTTATGTACTGAAATATTGACTAAAAATAGCACAAATGTGCCGTTGATTATTTTAGAAGTATCAAAATAGACAAGATGAAATTTTATTAACTACCATCGTAAAATTACACATTATACAATGCAGTTTAGGTCTTTATTACTGAAAAAGAAAAAGAAAGCTATGAAACACCACAACAATTTAAACTTTCACTTTGCATTGTCACCATTTTAGAGAACCCTTGCTATCTGGCACTTTATGAATAAGTGATATTTGGTCGCAATAAAACAAATAAATGAAAGGACATTTCACACATAAAGAAGGGTTTGTCTAGGTGTGAGTTTTCTAAGAAAACAAAGACAAACATATCAGCACAGAAAATCTGTCGTGTAAAATAGCTGAAGAACAAGGCAACACAAGATGCAAATCAAAGCATGCAAAACTTGAGCAGTCGGGTGGAAATTGCTCTTTCCATTTTTAAATAACTACATTTCCCAGGCCTTGTCTAGTACAAAAACGGTGGTAATTTCCATGCAACTGTACAAACCTTAAAACAAAAAAAAAAGGTTAGATCATCTTGGGACAATTCTAATTAAACTAATTTGCATAGCCACATTGCAAAATACAAGTACTCAATAATAATAATAATAATATATACTGTATTCAGCTGCTGTGTTACACTGCAATCATTTTGGGTCCTATTCACAACATTTAGGTAATAATTGAAGTGCTACAGGTTGAATGCAAAGTATCCCTTAGTCTATGCATGCACTGAAATTTGGCACTCAGAACTGATCATGGTAAACAGTACATTCTGTAAAATGCAAACACTTCACTAAAATACATCTTTAGAGAATATAAAATGAAGAGGCTTGCTGGATGATGATTACATAGAGAAGAACCATTTAGATGCCAAGTTACACAGGTTGGCTTCTAACCACCCAGTCTTGAATAGGATCAGTTACTCTCTTTAAGACCTTAAACTGGACCATCATTACATTTGCAGTGAGCGCCATTATGGCTGTAATTAAATTGATTTAAAGTAATTTAACCCTTCCCAAATAATCACCTCTATTGGCTTGACTCCGTATTTACCTGCTATGTCAATTCAAGAGATTCCTCTTATTTCTCTAAATTTCGACAGAAGAACCATCTGAATTTACAAGTAAAATTAATAATTGTCAAGATGTGACTTCAGAAAAACAAACCAGCATGTAACTTAGCCCTAAAACTGAATCTGTGAACTAATTTGCATTGCACTGTAAAGGCTCATAATCCGACACCACACACAGTCAAGACGTCCCTAGAACTTTCCACCAGTGAGTAAAGACTAATTGGCTTTTAGCACTCTGAAGTGAACAGTAGAATGGCTGCAGAAACTGTAAAAGGAGAAAACATTTGAATAAATAAGTCAATTAGCATAATTAATCAATGTAAAATAATTTAACAAATACCACATTGTTATCGCCATACATAATCTAGGATTGTTTTCTAGATTTGTAGCACACAATCATAACAGGACCACCTTTAACACCAGAGCACAAATCTGTACAACATTTTCAGAAACTCCATTCATGACTCTTTTTCATGAAAGCAATGGCAGAACAAGAGGAATTCAAATCAAAAAAAGAGTTTGTCAGAAAGAAAGTGCTAATGCTGAGCTATCGTTTCTTGCTCCCTGTAGTGCCATTGGAAGGCTTGTTGAAACTTCTGCTCATATGTGGGAAATTTACTGTTGGGGTTCTATTGTTTGGCCCATATAACCCTAGATTCCTAGCAGCAGTAGATTTTCTTAGTGGCTTAACGCTTGGGAAAGGAGTGAAAACATGTCCCCTTGATGACTTTGATAAAGTTCCACTTTCACTGGAGGAGCTGTTAGAATCAGAAGGTGTTTGCTGTACAGACTGGATGATCTCAGACGTGTCCTTGGTTTCATCAATGGAGCTCAGCTCCAGTGCTTCTAGTTTGCTCTGTACAACAGTCACATTTGCATTTTCATCCTGGAAAACAGGCTCTGGAGAGTGTCCATCAACCTTCATAACTGTCCTTTCTGAGCCATTTTCCACTTCTGCTATTGAGTCAGCAATCTCTGCAATGACCTCGCTTTCTTTGGTGGCATCAACCTGATCTTTTGGGACTTCATTTTGCTCCTCTATAAGTCCAATTGTATCCCCATAGCCAAGCTGACTTTTTGACCTTGCAATGTTCTTTCTATGAACTCTGATGTGGGTTCGCCATGGAGAATTCAGCTTGCCTTTGGCTTCTTCATTGGGTAAGATCATAGATTTGGAGGTTGGTAACTGCACAACAGTGTTTTTCGAAGACCTGTTTACTTGCTTCAACTTCTTGCCAAGTAACAGGTGGTTCATAACAGGGGAATGATTAACCTGTGATGACAATATACTGTTTACCGGACCTTTATCTAAAATAAAAGGAAAATTAAAAGAATGTAAGAATTTTAACCACACCAACCGTTTCATTCATCAACACTAGGCATCACAGTTAACCTGGACATTATCCTTTCACTGAAAATTGAAAAGTGAATCAGTAAAGCTGACCATACACGAGCAGATCATCATTAAAAAAATATATATTTTCAGAACATTTATTAAATTTTCTAATTATTAAAGGGGTCATATATATTTTCAGAACATTTATTCAATTTTCTAATTATTAAAGGGGTCAAATCAACATATAAAAAATCAAAGCAGCAAGAAGTAATTTGTTTCTCGATTGAACACATTTTTAAAAGCAAATGTGTTTTTTGTTCAGGAAAGTCCAATAAAGTCAAAATAAAACACTAAAAGCATTCATTAAGTCTTCGAATGGACAGAATTTTTGTATGAATGTTCATTCGGAAAATCTACTAGTATAGGACAAGCTTCCAGTGTACCAGACTGGAACAGTTAAAGGCCATGTATCCACTCCCACTTCCGTGTAAGACCGCCACATCCCATCTACAAAACTTCCGGCCCAGTATTTGTAGCTGCTGACTTAAAGTGGAGGTTCACCCTAAATCTCAACTTGAGCTTATCCAGAACAGCTCATTAAGAACATCGACATTTTGCTATCCATAATTTTTACTAGCATATAAATACCTTGCATCTGTTAATTGCAGACACTTCCGGGTATCCCTCCCGCGGGAGTGGGCGAGTCTCTTCCAATTCTCAGCACCCCAGTGTTTGCGGTGACTAGTTAGCAATGTCTCCTGGGAGCACAGTTCCCTGCTTCCCAGGAGACTAATTCCCGGAAGTTTTTGCTTGTGGGCTTCACGCTGCCCACAAGCAAAATGGAAAATGCCACCAGGAAGTTTTATAAACTATTCTTTGCTGCCGAATGAGACTGCGGAGGAGTAGGAAGCTTAAACATGTGAGTACAAGCTTGCCTACATTAAAACACTTAAATTAGCATAAAAAAAAAAAAAAAACGACGGACCCCCGCTTTAATTTTTTCACCCGGGCTGGAACTCCACTTTAAACACTCCCTCTAGTGGACGCATGGCAAACTGCAGGGATCACCCATTGGAGCACTTTAGGCTGCTCTGTAATTTTCAGCACAACTTTGCGCTGGCTACAGAAACCTCTTTCTTTAAGCGGACTCATAAAGCAAGAGGCATGTCATGTTAAAAAAAAAAAAAAAAAGCTTCAGCCCTCTCAGAGCGATCAGCTGGGGTCTATGTAATGCAAGTCTTTAAGTTCAGTATTAGCCCAACAGTGGAGGCTTTTTCGTATATAAAATTTGCTTTTTATTTTACTTATTTTGCAGCTGGAAATACTTCCCTTCTCCCATGCATAATTGGTTATCATTATCAGATACAAACAACAATACATAGTTATTTAATTATAGTAACAAGATACTTTTTTAATAAACACGCAACAACGTATACAACACCCCTTACCACTAAGAATAGATTATACAGAAATGTAAATAGATTATAAGCACTTCACCATGTTGAAGAAGAAAAGGAAAGATTTAACAAATATATATGTGAAAAAAAAGATATCCAACATTTAAAGTTTTTGATTTGATTTTTTAAATAAAAAACCATCACCAATCAGTGAAACATTGCTGCAGACAATATTACTTAACCAGACACTGTATTTAACATAAATAAAAGTTGAGTCATGAAATAAGTACAGGGGTTGCCACTGCTGGCCTCCTTTAAATGCTTCTGTCTGGTTTCATTACTTTAAAGTCACAGATCCAAAACAAGTATGCTGTAAATGAACGTCAGAATTCCTCATCTCTTGTTTTAGGTCAGTGGCTCAAAAAGAAGAAAAGGCCAGAAATGGCAGCCCCAGTGATTTTCTCATGATAGCTGTATTTTAAGCAACTAGATTTTAAATGTCCACGTAGTAAGTTTTGTATAGAAAAATATAAGCAGCAAGATAGTAATTTAGCATTTTCAAGGGGTGATTTACAATAAAACATGCATGGTAATTCTTAATGGAGCAGGGACACCCTCAGAGTTACAAGTCAACAGATGAGTAATATTAGCTGGCAGGCATGCTTTCTTGCCAATATGTGCAGGTAGGTACTGTATCTCTGGAGGCATGAATCAAGAAACCAGCCAGACATTCTCCCGGCACTGATCTTATCTCAGGGGAATGATAAATAATGTTAAAAAATAATTAATGACTATTCACCCCTCCCAATAAATGAAAGAATTATTAGCCGCTTTAAGTGATAGATGTTGTCTGGCTGTGCCAAAACTGACCACATCAGCCAATGTGTCATGTCTATGGATCCCTTAACTTACAACAAGTCTGATTCCAGCACAGATACTTCTGGAATACAGCTAATGTGGCTATATTCTAAGACTGCAATTATTCCTCCCTCTCTTTTGGTCTAAATACAAGTATCTGAATCATGAGACCATCTGAACATTAGTCAACTAAATGTAGGTAACCCAAGAAGAAAATAGACCAAAGAAGTGGTCCACAGCCAGACTGATTTGACCATTCAGCTGCTCTGTAGAGACATTATTATCTACAATGTATATACACATTCGTGTATGGGCTAAACTAAGTTTTCTATTGTAGTTAACAATGACCATGCTTCATTAAAGGATGACCGTGCATGTTAGAAACAGAAAACAAAACCTCCATAAAATAGGAACTTTTTTAAATACCATTATTCAGCTGATCCCTGGGATCAAACAAAATCCCAGGATCCCTTTCTTCTTCGAGTCCTAAGTTTACAGAAAAAAAAAATACAATGTACATTAATGAATATTAAGAAAAATAAAAAATAGGTGCACTTTGCCACAGTTTGCCTTTAGGACATCAGCTTAGCAGGTATGGATAAATGCAAACATACAGTATACCATACAGTGCCTTGCAAAAGTATTCACCCCCCCCCCTTGGCTTTTTACCTATTTTGTTACATTACAGCCTTTAGTTCAATGTTTTTTTAATCTGAATTATATGTGATGGATCAGAAGACAATAGTCTACGTTGGTGAAGTAACATTAGAAAAGCAGAGTTAGTTTCTTACCGGTAACTCCGTTTCCAGTAGTCTTCCAGGGCAGCCCTTGAGAGATGGAGCTCCTTCTCACAAACAGGAAACACATTGCCATTCATTTTCTTTAAGAGGCGGTCCCTCAGGTCCCTGGTCAGTCATCCACGAGAACCGAAGGACAGAATCTGAAACGACATAATACACAACACAACCCCACAAGGTTAGACATTTTAGGGTGGGATTGCGCTGCCCTGGAAGACTACTTGAAACAGAGTTACCGGTAAGAACTAACTCTGCTTTTCCCCCAGTCGTCTTCCAGGTCAGCTCTTGGGAGAATAACCAAGAACTCACCAGATTTAGGGTGGGACAACAGCTTGGGGGACTTTTCTACCAAAAGCCTGATCCTGGCTGGAAATCAGATCCAGCCTGTAATGCTGAACAAAGATCGAGAATCTTGACCAGGTTGCAGCCCTGCAGATTTGTTCTGGAGTGGCTCATGCCTTTTCTGTCCATGAGGCTGCTGAAGCCCTTGTTGAGTGAGCCTTTAGGTCTTTTGGCGGTGTTATCTCCATAAAACTGTAGCACTCTAGTATGGCTGCCTTGATCCATCTGGCTATCGTCTTTTTGGAGGTTTGTTTACCCTTCAGTTGGCCTGCGTACAGTACAAACAGAGCATCTGATGTTCTGAATAAGTTAGTAACTTCTAAATACTGAAGTAAACACCTTCTGACATCAAGAAGACTTAGTTCCTGTTCTTTGCTGTTGTTTGGTGAACTGCAAAACGAAGGTGGGACTACATCCTGGGACTTATGAAAAGTTGACATCACTTTTGGAGTAAATCCCAGATCTGTTTGAAAGGCAATTCGATCATCAAGAATCTTTAGAAAAAGATTTCTAACAGATAGAGCCTGTATTTCTCCTATCCTACTTGCCGTTGTGAGGTCTACGAGGAAAACCGTTTTAAGCGTCAGCAGGCGTAAAGATGTATCTTGCAGCGGCTCGAAGGGATGTTTGATGATCCCCCTGAGCACCACGACAAATCCCATGTGGGACATTTTTGTGTCTTGGGCGTTTTGTATTTTGCCAATGCCCTTCAGAAACGAGAGAGAGTCCTCTTGTAGTGTCCGTTCCAGATACACCGACAGCGCTGCTATATGAACCTTCAGTGTACTGAGCACTAGCCCTTTATCAGCGCCCTGCTGTAAAAATTCAAGGATGGGTGTATCCATCTTTTGTCTTTTGTTTTCCGTGCACCAACTGTTAAACTTCCTCCAGGTTTTTCTGTAGATGGCTCTGGTGTTTGGCTTCCTAGAGCTCAGAAGCGTTGCCACCACTGTATCCGAGAGTCTTTTTGATCTCAAGATGTGTTCCTCAGTAACCAGGCCGCTCATTTGAAACTTTGTTTTAGGCCTGTCAGGGGTCGCCGACACATCAGGTCTTTCCTGTGAGGAAGAAGCCACGGCTCTTCTGCCGAGAGACTGAGGAGTTGAGAGAACCAGGTTCTCTTGGGCCAGTATGGTGCGATCAATATAAGGTTTTATCTGTTCCTGTAGGAACTTCTTCACCACCCGTGAAATCAGATGAACCGGAGGAAAGGCATAGCATATTTTGAAATTCCAAGGATTTTGGAGAGCGTCTAGCCCTAGAGGCTGATCTTGCTGGTTTAGCAAGAAGAAACGCTTCACCTGGGCATTCTTCCGAGAGGCAAACAGGTCTATGTTTGGAACTCCCCAGTGGGCTGTAATTTCCCTGAACACTTCCGGGTGTAATACCCATTCCTCTTGGGAGAGCCCCTGGCAGCTGAGGAAGTCCGCTACTTGGTTGTCTTCCCCTTTTAGATGAACTGCTCCCAGTGACAGCAGGTTCCCTTTCTGCCCATCGGCATATCTGATTGGAGATGTGGATTAGGGAGGGACTTCTTGTGCCCCCTTGCTTGTTCACATAAGCCAGTGCTGTGGCGTTGTCCGATAATATCAGGATGTGACGACTTCTTAGCTTGTTTTGGAGGAATTCTATGGCCTTGGCTATCACCATAAGCTCTCTCCAGTTTGAAGATGCCTGGGCTTCTTTCTGGGACCATCTCCCCTGAGCAGGTTGCCCTGCTAGGTGAGCTCCCCAACTGCTTGCGTCTGTGGTCAGTTTCCATGAGATCGGAAATGACCAAGCCAGACACCGATTTAAATTCGTGTGGACCCTCCACCACCACAGCGACCTCGTCACAGATGTTGGGAGATATAACGTCCTGTCCAAATCTTCTCTTTTATTTTTTTAAATAAATATTTGTAGGGGCCTTAGATGGTATTTTGCCCATTGGACTGCTGGTATTGATTATGTCATCAGACCCAGAACCGACATCGGCTCCCTCATGTATATCGGGAGGTTGTTCTGTACAGAACTCAACCTCTTGATGAGGCCTTGAATCTTCTCCTATGGTAGGTATGGAGTTGAGCAGATATCCCAGGAACCGGATGTTCGGAGTGGTGCACAGATTGGACTTTTCTATGTTCAAGATCCAGCCCAGAGACTTAAGCCATAGTTGCGCTTCTGTAAGGTCTTTTACCAGCTGTGCTTCTGATGGAACTACGAATAGTAGGTCATCTAGATATGGTACAACGGTCATCTTTTTCAACCTTAGAGGGGCCAGAGCTTCCGCTAATACTTTGGTGAATATCCTTGGTGACAAGTATAGCCGAAAGGAAGAGCTCTGCTCTGGAAGTGGTATTCCTTTCCCTTCATTTCCACCGCTAACCTTAGATATCTCTGGGACTCTTCTCGTATGGGAATGTGGAGATATGCATCCCTGAGATTCATGGTTGCAATGAACGTTTCTGGTTGCAGGATGTTTTTGACCGAGAATATGGATTTCATGCAAAAAAAATTGTATTGTATCGCTTGGTTCAAGGGCTTTAGATTTAGTATCAATCAAAACTTCCCGGAAAGGTTTTTTGATCACAAACACATGAGAGTAAAAACCTCTTCTTTTTTTCCCTTCTCTGGGACTGGAGTAAGGACCTTCTGGTCCACCATCTCCCCTAGCAACAGTGGAAGGGCCTTGGCTTTTTCTGGATCCCTGGGAAGTTTCGTTAATAGAAATCTCTCTGGAGGGTGACAACTGAATTCCAGGGAGTAGCCCCTTGCGATGATATCCAAAATAAATTGTCTTCTGCCATTGAGGTATGAAGGCAGCCAGTCTTCCCCCTACTGGTACTCTGTTGTCATTGTTTGGTGGTTTGGTTCGAAGAGCCAAGGAGGACATTAGGTTTTCCTTTGTGACCTGTCCAGTTTTTCTTAGGGTAATCTTTCTTCTCTTCTTGGGGACGTTTTCTTCGTCCACCAAAAAAAACTTTTTTGTGGAGGCATGCGCTTTTCAGCAGGAAAGTTTTTTTTCCCTGTCCGCTGTTCTTTCTAAGGCTTTGTCTAGGCCTGATCTGAACAGAACGTCCCCAGTAAATGAGAGATTGCATAACCTCATTTTGAATGCAGAGTCCCCTGTCCATATTTTCAACCTAAAAATCGCACGTCTGGCTGTGACAGCTAGTCCTCCTGACCTTGCTGCTAGTTTGACGGAATCTGTGGATGCGTCCGCAATGTAGCCAACTGCCTTGGAGAGAACCGGAAGAGTCTTCAGAATCTCCTCCCTAGGCGTTCCATTCTTAATATGGTCTTGCAATTGGGATAACCAAAATTCAAGATTTCTTGCCACGCAAGTGGTGGCAAGCGCTGGCTTTAGGCTGGTGACACTTGTCTCCCAAGCTCTCTTTAAGATAATGTTGCCCCTTTTATCCATGCCATCTTTAAGGTGTCCCATATCTTTGAAGGCTAAAGAAGATTTTTTAGAAACCTTTGAAATTGGCGCATCCAATTTAGGATTTTTGTTCCATACTTCCTGTGGATTGTCACTGAAAGGAAACTGCTTCTTGTGACTGGCCGCAAAGAAGGGTTTCTTTTCTGGGTTCTGACCATTAATTTTTCATGGTGTCTGACATCACCGGATGAACTGGGAACACTTTGGATTTTTTTTCCCTTAAACCTTGGTACATCATGTCATGTTTGGAAGGAAATTTCGTATATGGCCCCAAGCAAATCCTCTAGAGACAATTTGTACTTGGGTCCATTCCTTTCTTCTCTCCCATTTTCCTGTTTTGATTCTGAGCGGTCGGTGGCCATAACGCTAACTGCGCTGCTGCCCGCTCGCTCCCTCACCGTCTCCTGCGACCCGGAGGTGACTTCTGATCTAGGTAAGGCTATAGGAGAGGAACTTCCAGAAGCAATTGCTGGAGGTTTAACCACTGCGATGAATTTTTGGAGATCCTTAAAGTTGGTAGCCATATCATCCCTCACAGGTCCAAAAATTTTTGCATACACTGCATCTGACTGTTTTTTCACTAGTCTGTCAATGCATATTTGGCATAGCGGTTCTGTGTATTCCAAAGGCATTTTGGTTGAACACTTTGCACACTGCTTTCTGGGAGTGGGCTTTTCTTTAGTCGGTTTAACCTGCCAAAAAGACAAAGAAAAAAAAGACAGGGGAACGCATGGTGGTGAGACCACTGCACACTCCACCACAACAGTACTACAGTGCACACCCAGTGACACTAGTAACCCCTGTAAGTCCCAGCTTGCTAGTTAACCACCATTACAATGAACACAAAGGTCACCCACTGGTGCCTACCTGTGTCCTGCTGGTGCCTTTGCCTCCTGGAGCCTGGGCTTATGGAATACCATCTTCGTCTTGCATCCTGGAAAACTTGTGGCATCCATGCTGTAGCCTGCAGCCGCGTCCATGCTAATAGCACCAGCCGGCCATTCAAATTTCCCGCACCGTTAAGGGGATGGACCAGCTCCCCGGCGCACGCCGATGACATCATTCCGCCCCGGAAATTACGCACCATGTCTCCCGGGGAAAGCGGCGCTCAGCCGCGGGTACATGCCCCCCGTTGATGCCGCCAAGGGAACAATGTGTCGGCGCCTTTCTCCACGCCTGGGCACAGGAGAAATTTTAATCCGGTATACCCCCTGCCCGCAGCCTAGGGAGGGTTGCCCGTGGCCACATCCCGTACTCCTCCACGCCAACACACCGGCTCCGGTAAGGTCTCCTTGACCCCCTGCTGCTCAGAGGCTCCACTACTCTTTCCATGCAATGCTGTAGCCTGCAGCCTGTGCACCAAAACCTGCTGCCCCAGCCGGACCCCTGCCCTGTTCAGCCTCTCAGAGATGGAGCCCCTTCAGGTCCTCTGGCAACATGTCTCCTCTGGACGGAGGAAACACTAAGACTGACCAGGGACCTGAGGGACCACCTCTTGAAAAAAAATGAATGGCATTGTGTTTCCTTTTTGTAAGGAGGAGCTCCATCTCTCAAGGGCTGACCTGGAAGATGACTGGGGGAAAAATATATACATAAAACTATTTTTCAGAAATAAAAAAATGATAATTGGCATGTGCGTATGTGTTCTGAAGCCCATAAAAAGCTCTGGTGCAACCAATTACCTTCAGAAATCACATAATTAGTAAAATGATGTCCACCTGTGTGCAATTCAAGTGTCACATGTTCTGTCATTACATATACACCCACCTTTTTGAAAGGCCCCAGAGACTGCAACACCTAAGCAAGAGGAACCACTAACCAAACATTGCTATGGAGACCAAGGAACTCTCCAAACAAGTAAGGTCCAATGTTGTTGAGAAGTACGAGTCAGGATTAGGTTATAAAAAAAAAATCCAAATCTTTGATGATCCCTAGGAACACCATCAAATCTATCATAACCAAATGGAAAGATCATGGTACAACAGCAAACCTGAAAAGAGACGGCCGCACACCAAAACTGACGGACCGGGCAAGGAGGGCATTAATCAGAGAGGCAGCACAGAGATTTAAGAGAACACTGGAGGAGCTGCAGAGTTCCACAGCAGAGACTGGAGCATCTGTACATAGGACGACAATAAGCTGTACACTTCATAGAGTTGGGCTTTATGGCAGAGTGGCCAGAAGAAAGCCATTACTTTCAGCAAAAAACAAAATGGCACATTTTGAGTTTGCGAAAAGGCATGTGGGAGACTCCCAAAATGTATGGAGAAAGGTGCTCTGGTCTGATGAGACTAAAATTGAACTTTTTGGCCATCAAAGAAAACGCTATTTCTGGCGCAACCTCAACACATCACATCACCCAAAGAACACCATGTTTTCAGCAGTCGGGACTGGGAAACTGGTCAGAGTTGAGGGAAAGGTGGATGGTGCTAAATACAGTGATATTCTTGAGCAAAACCTGTACCACTCTGTGTGCAATTTGAGGCTAGGACATAGGTTCACCTTCCAGCAGGACAATGACCCCAAACACACAGCTAAAGCAACACTTGAGTGGTTTAAGGGGAAACATGTAAATGTTTTGGAATGGCCTAGTCAAAGCCCAGACCTCAATCCAATAGAAAATCTGTGGTCAGACTTAAAGATTGCTGTTCACAAGCACAAACCATCCAACTTGAAGGAGCAGTTTTGCAAGGAGGAATGGGAAAAAATCCCAGTGGTAAAATGTGGCAAGCTCATAGAGACTTATCCAACTTGACTTGGAGCTGTGATAGCTGCAAAAGGTGGCTCTACAAAGTATTGTCTTTAGGGGGTGAATAGTTATTCACATTGATTTTTTTTCGGTTATTTTGTACTATTTATTGCTTCACGATAAAAAAATATAAAAACATATTCAAAGTTGTGGGCATGTTCTGTAAATTAAATAATGCAAACAAATCCTCAAACAATCCATGTTAATTATAGGTTGTGAGGCAAAACAAAAAATGCCAAGGGGGTGAATACTTTTGCAAGGCACTGTATGTATACATATTAAAAGGAATCTGCCAAGATAGTAATATGGGAGCTGCCATTGACAACCTGTCTTTGGAGGTGCAAGATTTGGTGCAGTCATGCCTATTCTTGCTGCCCCAGCTATTGAGTCACTGACTTGGAGCAAACGTGTGCATCAGGTGTCGGAAAACCAGATATGTATAATCTTGTTATTAGTCAGTAAAGCTTGAATCTGGGTAATAGCCCTGTATCTTGTACCTTAAAAGAAAAATCAGCAATGGCAGTTCCAATATTGCTATACCGATTGGTTCCTTCTAAATGGCTCTTGTGTGCCCATCACAACTATAAAAGTGTGAAAAAAAATTATAACTGGAAATAGTGATACTTGGGTAGAATTTAAAAAACTTTTTTGCACAATATCCTTATTTGTTGAAATTTTGTCTTTACAAAAAGATGGTTTACAATTACAAGCATTTATTGAAATCGTCATGATATTGAAGACAAAAGTTAATTTCAAATTGCAGTGGGTTTCATTACGAAAAGAAGCTGATAATTACCTGGTCACTATTACTATTACATTTGTTATCCTGAGATCTATAAAAAATTCTAAAAGGTTCTCCACTATAAGAAATTAACACAAACTAACTAAATATTTTACCTGCTCTTATGTAGACCTGGTGAATTTGCTGCAGTTGCCTCTTCTTAATCCTTGAGTACTGTTGTTTTAGGGCATTGATGTCAGTGGTCATGCGCTCCATCATCATACTATTGAATACAGCATGATATTCTCCACGACACGAGTCAATTGCACCGGGACTGAGCTCTGCAATGTTGCCAAGTTTCTGCTCTTCTTTATGCTCTGGAAAAAACAGAAATGTTAAGGTGTGACTATTATACCATAAAACTTTAACGAGAGCCTAGGTGCAGAGATTAGCAAGATGCTATGGGTTATAACCTATACATGTTAAGTGTGTATCTATACAAGCACCTTTAGTCTCCACTAAAATCGAGCGCATCTCACTAGAAGCAAGTGAATGGAGAGCATCTCACTAGAAGGAAGTGAATGGAGAGCATCTCACTAGAAGGAAGTGAATGGAGAGCATCTCACTAGAAGGAAGTGAATGGAGAGCATCTCACTAGAAGCAAGTGAATGGAGAGCATCTCACTAGAAGGAAGTGAATGGAGAGCATCTCACTAGAAGGAAGTGAATGGAGAGCATCTCACTAGAAGGAAGTGAATGGAGAGCATCTCACTAGAAGGAAGTGAATGGAGAGCATCTCACTAGAAGCAAGTGAATGGAGAGCATCCCACTAGAAGCAAGTGAATGGAGAGCATCCCACTAGAAGCAAGTGAATAGAGTGCAACCCACTAGAAGCATACTACCCTTATCCGTCACATTACCAGGTGACTGTCCAGCTCATTACTGAAAAATAAAATTATGTATACATTCCCACGCAGCTGTGACATAATATACCCCCCCCCAAAAAAAAAAACCTGCTAGCACACACTGTGAAATTACATTTAAAAAAAAATATATATATATTATTTGTGTCAGATGCCATTTTTTTTTTTAATATTTAAACCAGGCCAATATGGTAAATAGAGAAGAGAATAAGTCTGGATATATATAAAAAAAAAAAAAAGGTCTTATACAAAAGTGGTGTTTTAAAAGAATGAGCATATTTCTAAAGGTCTGAGTGAAGGTCTTCGTATAGATAAAATAATTTGAAGGTAAAATAAATATTTGAAGGTAAAATAAATATAACTGAAAAATTGAAAGCGTGTGAGTGCACGGAGGGAGGTCATATATTGAATTTAGGTGTGGAATTATCATTGAGAGGGAAACTTTTTGAAGACTTCTGTTATCATATATTAACGTGTGGGACTTTAATAAGGACTTTATTCAATAGATATTAGGTGAAAATGGAACGCAGCACAAAGTATAAGTTTGTTATTACTGAAGACTCCATATAAAAGATTGTTGATGGCCACATTTTGATAAACACAACTTTTTTATTGCGCTATAGCCATACAATACCATGCAGTACAGTAAGAGAAGTGAGACCTCCAACACATTTCATGCTGTAGAGAGATTAATTATGGAGCACACTGTATAATTTAAGGGTCTCACCAGAAATGAGCCAAGTCTCTTCCCTGCCCACTTTAGTTGTCTGTTCAACATTTGAACATGATAAATAAGGATATTTTGTATATATATTTATTTACATTTTTTTCATAAAAATATACTGTAGCTTCAACGGTCAAATCTGTGGTATGTAATAATATTTATGTATACACACTTCTACTCTAAAACTGGAATTGTAGCTTACCTTTTATTTGTTTCTGGTACCTCTGCAGTTCCGGGGCTAAAAGTCCACTAAATGGGCCAAGACAGCCAACAGAATTGGCATTTATGTCTTCATCTTCATCGTTTTCTTCATCGCTGTCTCGCATTTTGCTTGGTCGCCTAAAATAATAAGGAGTAATACATGCTAAATCTGATTTATTCAGTATGCTCTCTACACTCCTATTCTTCCTAAAATTGTTTAAATTACTAAAGCCTTTATTCAATAATTGTTAAACAACCTGAACTCTAAAATACAGGACTTAAATCTAGCATTTATTAAGCCCTTCATGTTTATTTTTAGTTTAGGCATTACTGGTGCTTAAAATGCACATGGATATGTAGATATGTTCAGAGTTGAACTCCCAAACCTGTTTACTGAGGCTGCCAATTACAGAAACGGGCCAATACTGCAGCTAGATAAACAGTGTAATCTCACTCTGCCAAGGAATGTAGGTTATATACACAACATTTCTTGTCCTATTCTTAAAATAGTATTAAATTCTCTTTTTTTTGTGTGTGAAAAGACACTGCAATGAATGGGATTTCAGGCACTTTGCAGAGGCTATTTCTAGCGCTAAAGAGCCTGAAAACCGCCATGTGTGAAAGGGGTCTAACACATTCTATGCATTAAGGTAAAAAACCTGGGTGCAGCGCCCTCCCCAGCCCCCCGCCTTATACTTACCTGAGCCCCATATCGATCCAGCAATGTGCATGAGAGCAGCAGCCCCCCCCCCCCAGGTTTTTCTTTCCTCAGTGGCTCGCACAGCAGCAGGAGCCATTGGCTCCTGCTGCTGTCAATCACAGCCAGTGAGTCAATAAGCAAGGAAAGAGTGCGGGGGCGGGCCCTAGCCACACTATGTGTGAATAGACAATGTCCATTCACAGGAGCATGTTTAGGGGAGAAAGCCTGCTTTAGTGCCTCCATAGAAAAAGGCTGGCTATTGGGGGCACTCGGTATGGGGGAGGAGCCAAGACCACCAACGGGGGGCCCAAAAAGAAGAGGCTCGGGCTGCTCTGTGCAAAACCACTGCACAGAACAGGTAAATATAACAGGTTTGTTATTTAAAAAATAATAATTACAACCTTTAGAATCACTTTAATAAGTAACATGTTTTCACAAGTTTTGCCCTTGCTTATTGAAACATCTGAAAAGTTCCAGTTAAAATATGGTTTTGCAAATATTTTGCATTACTGGTGGTCTTAGTTTCCTTTAACATTTTTCACCTATATAGTAACAGTATTTTCTTGTACAGATTTATGGGTCACTATACCAAATACCAGAGATCAGCATATTATGTTTAGGATAGCAAAGAGACACTGGGGTAGATTCACGTACCTTTTACGGCGGCGTATCTCCAGATACGCCGCCGTAATTTGAAATCCGCGCCCGCGTAACGTCGTTTGCGCAAGTCGTTAGCGAATAGGGCTGGACGAAACCAATACGTCGTTGTGCCGTACTTGGAAGCAATGCACACTGGGATATGTATGCATGCGCCGTCCGTAAAAAACGTCAATCACGTCAGGTCATCATACATTTACATAAAACACGCCCCCCTTCCACATTTAAATTACGCGCGCTTACGCCGGCCCCAATTACGCTACGCCGCCGCAACTTACGGAGCAAGTGCTTTATGAATACTGCACTTGCTCCTGTAAGTTACGGCGGCGTAGCCTAAATACGATACGCTGCACCGCCGTATCATTGCGCGCCCCTACCTGAATCTACACCTTTGTCTTCCAAGATTCTGTGCATCATGGTTGATTCCTCTACTGCTGTCTATACAGGAAATTGACACTTTTCAAAAACATTGTTATGAAGATACAGGTTCTCTTTATCACTAAAACGTGATGCTTGCTTCACTCAATGAGCGCTACATCAAACATATGTCATTCACATAGCCCAAGTCTGCCATTTTTCCTAACATGTACACATCCCATGTGTAACCTTTCTAAATCTGGCAGATCTATTGTTCTAACGTTTATATGGTGTGAAGCACAAAATATCATAACTACATACCCAGAGAATGAAGCAGACTTTACAGGTGCTGGGAAAGGTGTGATGTTATAGGTGTACTTCTCCCTTAGCTCTGCAAGTTGTGGAAATGGGAAAGGGGCCATGGAGTACACAGTCTAGAGAAAGCAAAAGGCAGATATTACTTGGGAAAAACTGCACTGCTGGCATGTAAAATGAAAATTACACAAACATACACACATATACTAACACACAGTAATACAATAAATGACCAAATGCTGTTTATTTGAAGCTACATAAAACAGAGAGAATGTGCAAGGTAAACCTCTAGGCACATTTTATGTGTTGTAACACACCAAGGACCTTAACCACTACACTACCGGCCGCCGTCAATTGACGGCGGCACGATAGTTCAATTGTTCTGACAGGACGTCATATGACGTCCTCGTCTTTCACAGCCACTAGGGGGCAAGCACGCGCCGCCGCCGGCGTGTGCGATCGCCGCCAGGCACCCGCCATTGCCCAGTAACTGAGCAGGGATGTGGAGCTCTGTGTGTAAACACAGAGCTCCACGTCCTGTCAGGGAGAGGAGACCGATGCTGTGTCCCTTGTACATAGGGACACAGATCGGTCACCTCCCCCAGTCAGTCCCTTCCCCCCACAGTAAGAATCACTCCCAGGTTACACATTTAACCCCTTCCTCGCCCCCCCCCCTAGAGTCAACCCCTTCACTGCCAGTCACATTTATACAGTAATCAGTGCATATTTATCGCACTGTTCGCTGTATAAATGTGAATGGTCCCAAAAATGTGTCAAAAGTGTCCGATGCGTCCGCCATAATGTTGCAGTCCCAATAAAAATCGCAGATCGCCGCCATTACTAGTAAAATTATGTCCCCTATTTTGTAGGCGCTATAACTTTTGCGCAAACCAGTCACTATAGGCTTATTTTTTTATTTTTTTTTACCAGATATAGGTAGAAGAATATGTATCGGCCTAAACTGAGAAAAAAAAAAAGTTATTTTTTATTTTTAAATAAGATATTTATTATAGCAAAAAGTAAAAAATATTGTGGTTTTTTTTTTCGAAATTGCCGCTCTTTTTTTTGTTTATAACACAAAAAATAAAAACCGCAGAGGTTATCAAATACCACCAAAAGAAAGCTCTATTTGTAAGAAAAAAAAAAGGACGCCAATTTTGTTTGGGAGCCACGTCGCACATGCAATTGTCAGTTAAAGCGACGCAGTGGCGGAAGCTGAAATTTTGCCTGGGCAGGAAGGGGGTATATGTGCCCAGTAAGCAAGTGGTTAAAGGGGTTGTAAAGGTATTTTTTTTTTCTCCTAAATAGCTTCCTTTACCTTAGTGTAGTCCTCCTTCTCTTACTTCATCCTTCGATTTTGCTTTTAAATGTCTTTATTTCTTCTGAGAAATCCTCACTTCCTGTTCTTCTGTCTAACTCCACGCAGTAATGCAAGGCTTTCTCCCTGGTGTGGAGTGTCGTGCTCGCCCCCTCCCTTGGGCTACAGGAGAGTCAGGATGCTCTCTACATTGCAGATAGAGAAAGGAGCTGTGTGTTAGTGGGCGTCCTGACACTCCTTTAGTCCAAGAGAGGGGGCGAGCACAACACTCCACACCAGGGAGAAAGCCTCGCATTACTGTGTGGAGTTACAGATAGAAGAACAGAAAGTGAGTATTTCTCAGAAGAAATAAGGACATTTAAAAGCAAAATGGAAGGATGAGGTAAGTGAAGGAGGACTGCACTAAGGTAAAGGAAGCTATTTAGGAGAAAAAAAAATTGTACCTTTACAACCCCTTTAACCACCAACAAACTGTATATCCAGAAATTTCATGAATAAGAAACAAATTCATACAGGCTGGTTAAAGTGAAGTGGAACCAGTAACCTGAACCAAGAAGTAGATCATCCTGGCTGTGCAGTGTGGCAGAGACTTCCTGTATAGAATTCATTGTTTATCATTTTGTCTGCAACATGATTTGAATTTCAACTGTGTATTTATCAGTCTGCTGTTTCTAATATTGGATTTTGAAATTTACAAATGTAGCAATTTAAAAATTGGATGAAACACTTTTTGAAAAATAAAAAGTGCATTTTATATACAACCATATAGATTAGATCAAAATGAGGGAAAATTAGGAAGAAAGAGGGACAGAGGGATTTTGTTCCAAATCAGGGACAGTTGGGAGCAATGTCTATATAACCCCAGCATTTCCATATCTTCCTTTACTCCCCCACCTTTCCATTCAGAACAAAAGCCAAAGAAAATATGTATGGAAAAGAATGAGACTCTCTCAAGGTGACAGCAATAGGCCAATCAGAGCTGGCACACATGAAGTCCATAGACCTGAGTAAGCTTGACTGCTGAGTAAGCTACTCAGAGCTTACATATTGGATAAGTGGATAACCTGTTGCTTTGTCCTGCATGGGACAAGCACTGGTTCACTTTAAGCTGTTCTACCAAGTAACACGGTGTTCACTGGGCAGCTTAAAGCAGAAGCTCACATTCTAAACTCCTGCGTATAAAAAGTAAGATAAATGCATAAGATATAGTGCATATAAACGACATGCCACAGATCATGGCAGCATTACGAAATAACTACTAGTAAATAATTACTAAATAACAATTTGAGTAAAAATGTACCTTCTGCCTCCTCTGAACTAAGGACTGCAGAATCCCCTGGTGGGCCCTTGTACCCTCCCATAGGGCTTCATGAAGAGCAAGATAATCAAGGTAACGGTGTCAAACCCCTCACAATAAGAAGGTCGCACATTCAAACCCCTGTCTACAGAGTGCCAGTACCACAGACTACTTACGTTGGAACATTTTTCCCTGGAACGAACAATGGATGCCAGGGCATTTTTCCTCCCACTGACATTAATAAATTTTTCCTCCCACATGGACATTAATACATTTCCACTGCCCACTGACTGCAGACACCTGGGCATTCTTTCTCCAACAGACTAGCAATGCTATGGGAAGTACCTTACACACCGGGGGTTATATATGAAAGGCAAATCCACTTTGCACTACAAGTGCAAAGTGCACTTGAAATTGCACTGAAAGTGCAGTCGCTGTAAATCTGAGGGGGAAGATCTGAAATGAGGGGAAGCTCTGCTGATTTTATTATCCAAATCATGTACAAGCAAAGATGCTGCTTTTTATTTTCCTTGCATGTCCCCCTCAGATCTACAGCGACTGCACTTTCAAGTGCACTTTGCACTTGTAGTGCAAAGTAGATTTGCCTTTAGTAAATAACCCCCACTGTGTTGTAAATTACGTACTCAAGAAACCTGCAACATACTCTTAACCCCGCACTCAATATATTAGCTTGTATGTTACTGTAACATACAAGCTAATATATCGAGTGCGGGGTTAAGAGTATGTTGCAGGTTTCTTGAGTATGTAATTTACAACACAGTGGGGGTTATTTACTAAAGACAAATCCACTTTGCACTTGAAAGTGCAGTCGCTGTAGATCTGAGGGGGACATGCAAGAAAAATAAAAAACAGCATCTTTGCTGACTAATTACTTTTTTGCCCCACTGTACATATTTCTGACCTCTGTACTTCATACGCTCTGTTGTATGTTACATACTCAGGCCAATGTATTATACATGCTTTGCTATTCCTGACTGCTGCATTGTATATTACATTGCACTCTGTATGATTTGTTGTAGGTTGCTTAATCTTAACCAGTGCAATTTTTACACCATGCTGTTTGCTGAATATTCTACACTTCCGCACTCTATAATCTAATGTTGTCTGCTACATAGTTTTGAGCCCTACACTCTGCAAACTGTGCTGTATTTTACATACTCCTGACCAAAGTGTTCATTAGCTCAACAGTTTCTGGTAGCCAAGTAGCACTTCGCTATTTTGATGACATTATGCTTTATTATTATTTAGGTACTTATATAGCGCTGTCAATTTATGCAGCACTTCACATATACATTGTACATTCACATCGGTCCCTACCCTCAAGGAGCTTACAATCTAAAGTCCCTAACTCACATTCATATACTGGGGCCAATTTAGACAGAAGCCAATTAACCTATCAGCATGTCTTTGGAGTGTGGGAGGAAACCGCACAGGGAGAACATGCAAACTCCAGGCAGGTAGTGTCATGGTTAGGATATGAACCAGTGACCTTTTTACTGCTAGGCGAGAGTGCTACCCACTACACCACTGTGCCGCCCTAGCTTTAGCTGGCAATACCACCCAAACTTTGGAATAGTTTAAAAAAATGCAAAGCTTTTTTAATTTTGGATAGAGTAAAAAAAAAATAATAATAATTTAAAACCCCTGTAAAGTTTATTTGTTGCGGTCTTTGACTCATTAGGCAGATCCTACCCTTCATTTCCATAGGCAGATCCTACCCTTCATTTCCATACTGAGACAGCAAACAAAACTTGATAGAGAATCAAACCATTCCCTATGTTATCCAAACCTTTGACAGTGCTGCCGCATTTTGATAAAAAGGTTCCTGAAACATTTTTGGTAATTTCAGGTGCGACTTGCATAGAGATCTATGCATGAAGTCGCACAGATGTCAGCCAGGTCACACCTGAAGTAGCACCGACCTGCAGCTTTGAAATCTTGTGATTTCAAGTGATGCTTGCACGATTTCAAAGTCGGATTCAGTGTGAACGGGGGCTTAAGGTCACTTTGACCCCCTCCTCCACTTTAAAAAAACAGCAATGAAACCAAAATGTGGAACATTTGCATGACCAGTAATCTGCTGGCCCATTTATAAAGCAGGTGAGGCAATAAACAGTATTAGGTAAGGGGTGTATAAAATGAGGTGGGTGGTAATGTGTCTATTTTACCTGTATAATTTGCAGTCAGTTTGTCATCCTGACATGAATGCCTACAGCAGCTTACCTAAAAATGCAGCCCGCAATCACCGATTGCAGGCTTAATTTAAAAATACACTGTAATGATACGGTTATTTCCCCCCCCCCCCCCCCCCATTTAGAGCTTTTATGTGCAGATCAAATTACGCTGCTTTGTAAGGACCAGAAATCTTGTAAGTTAATTTTTTTTAAACAAAAATTGTTCCCATTTAACCTTAGTAAAATGTCAGAGAAACTGAGTAATAAAATTCAACAATAACCTTAAAGCGGGGGTTCACCCGAAAAACACATTTTTAACATTAGATTGAGGCTAATTACGGGAAGCACAATCGGGTGTTTTTTTAAATCAATGCAGTACTTACCGTTTTAGAGATAGATGTTCTCCGCCGCTTCCGGGTATGGTCTGCGGGACTGGGCGTTCCTATTTGATTGACAGCCTTCCGACCGTCGCATACAGCGCGTCACGAGTTGCCGAAAGTAGCCGAACGTCGGTGCGCAGGCACCGTATAGAGCCGCACCGACGTTCGGCTTCTTAAAAAGGAGAAGTCCAGCCTGAGCTTGTTTGGATGTACTCCTATGGATCACAGGAGTGCAATTCGTTTTGCACTCCTGTGATCCGTTTTCAGCAGAGAGCGGTCTGAAGTCCACTCTCTGCTGATGTCACAGAAATCAGTCCAGGCAGCGTGTCATCCCGACAATGGGAGTCTGGATCCACCAGGTGCCTGGACTGACACCCATCTCAGCCTCTCAGAGAGCCCCTGAAAGCCCTAGACGGCCGCTCCCTGCCTCTCCACAGCTCAGCACTCCAATGAGCGAGGAGGAGCAGAGCGGAGAGCTGCTGATTGACAGGCAGCAGCTCTCTGCTCAGGAGCTGTGAGAAGCGAACGACTGGTGATGTTCAATCGCTCGGTTCTCAGTGCAGAGTTGCCATGGGACAGACACAGCATCAGATCGATGCTGTAGCCACCTAGGCAAGTATGAAACTGAAAGAAATTGAAAAAAGAAATCCCATACTTCTCTTTTAACCACAGTAAAATGTGAGTTTTGCTACAACTCAATCCTAATGGATCCTCAAGCCTTTTCAGTCTTTTTGCACTGAATATTGTAAAGAGCTTTACCATGCTTTGTACCAGAAGCAGGATTTAATTTAGAGACAAGCAATCTTTAATGGAAACAGAAAAACAAACCATGCGCCTCTAAGTGCAGAAGTATAAAACTTTCATTATCCCCTAAAGGGCTTAAAAACACTTACAAGATGGTGGATGAAACAGGCATGTAGCAGGTAAGTGTGTCCAGAAGATGTTCCAGTGGCAGGACAGTCCCAGTCTGTTATCTCGTGGACTTCCCTGGAAGCTTTACCATCAAAGATTGGGACTGCCCTGCCACTGGAACATCTTCTGGACACACTTACCTGCCACATGCCTGTTTCATCCACCATCTTGTAAGTGTTTTTAACCCCTTTAGGGGATATTAAAAGTTTTAAACTTCTGCACTTAGAGGCACCTTGTTTGTTTTTCAGGATTTAATTTAATGTTATTGTAAAAGGGAAAATAAAGTTTCCACTTTTTATTGACGAGAACACACATATTACAAATTTCACTTTAAACTGGGGGAAAAAATTGAATACAAAATACATGTTGGAGGAGGATTCTTGGATGTTCACAAAAAAACAATATAATGACGAAGCTATAGCTGAACCAATAGGCCTAAAAGCTGAAATGTAAAAATAAATATAGGATTTACACGTGTGCTACAATCCAAGTTCGGACATTAATGAACATGTCAGGATGGTGCCGTTATGGTATACCAGTAAAAATTGCAGTGTAAGATATTGTGATTATTAATTGCAGTAGACCAGCAGATCCGGGTACCCGTTTATATCAGGGGTCTGCTTCGAAGAAAAGATCACAGAGTTGGAGCAGTGAAAAAAAACTGTCAAGTGTGGGCTCAGAAATTGAAAAAGTAAAGTACATTAAATCCCATAGATACCTGCATAAGTTCATGGCTATCTATCAGATTGTCTTCAAGCATCTCCTGCGTCAGTTTGCCCATCATACTGTAGAAATCATCTGCATCCTGGCAAGACTCAATCTGCCTGTAACAGAGACACCATTATCTTGTTATGCAACTTCAGTATACACTCTGTTATGCACACAGTTGACATTCAGTAAAATACCCCTCACTGATTGCTACACAGTTCAACTCAACTAAAATTGCCACCCCAAATCAGCAGGTTCACATTTTTTCTCCAAGAGCTACACCAACAATAAAGCTGTCCATCCAGTCCCAAGTATTTGAAAGCCCTGTCAGACAGCACTGTCTGGTTAGTGACTTCACATTTCTCTATAGCAATACAGCCAAGGTTACTTCTTGGCCCCACATACCTGCTACTACTTCTACAAATGCTACTTTACAGGAGTTTGCAAGATGCGGATACCAGAACAGTACATTAGCTGCATTTAAACATTCATTGATTCATTTTATGAACTGTGTTATTTGGAGTTTTTTAACTGCCCAAAGTTCATTTTTAAATGCTGCAAGAAAAGAAATACAAAAATGAATGCACAAAAGTGTATTTAAACCTAAAATGTAGTTTCGATATCCTAGGCATCATGCTTCACCCTTGCAAAGTTACCCAACTCTTACCTGGAAAATCTGCCAGTAACCACAATTGCTGTTGCAGGCTGACAACGCTGAGCAACTACCTCGCAATTATAACCACCGTTGTCAGCCCGGTATGTAAACTCTATTGACTATTGGAATGTCAATGTAATAGACTTGATGGGCAGCCCAACAGTCAAATGATGTTGTGCACACACCAAACTGACAATGCTTCTCTTGACTGCGTAGCCATTACTCAGCACCTTCAGCCTGCAACAGAAAGTGCTGTTACTGAAATCATCTTCAGGTAACAAACTTTGGAATAGTTTAAAAAAAACGCAAAGCTTTTTTAATTTTGGATAGAGTAAAAAAAATTAAAACCCCTGTAAAGTTTGTTTGTTTTGTCTCATTAGGCAGATTTTACCCTTCATTTCCATACTGAGACAGCAAACATAACTTGATGAGGATCGAACCATTCCCTATGTTATCCAAACCTGAACAAAAAAAAGGGAATGGAATGCCAGGAACCTCCCTGCCCCTAAATCAGCCAAACTAGGGTAGCTGAAGACCATCGGCCCAAACTGCCAAGACCTTGTCATGCCGAAGAAAGGCCTAGAAAAACACCACCCCCATCTATGACCTGGCCTCCATGCCATTTCATAAAACAAAGCGCTAAAGTACACCTAACTGAATGTCCCAGGTGTTTGTCAGCATTTCCTTCCCCCCTTACTCCAACTACCTGATGGCTCAGCCAGGGTCTCCCAAATGGCATCCTTCCATCTCTCACTCTGGAAGGATGAGCTTTATGGGCACTGTAAGATCCATGAAATACCCCTTTCCGCGACAGAGTTAGTAAAATACCAGGGCCATGCAGGACCAATTACCAAGCTGGTGGTTTCATTTAATGTGACCATCAGTATCTTCTGTCCATTTCTCAATTCGGCTGCTGTGGAAAATCTTGAACAAGGAGTGTCAAGGACCCAAAAGAGATGAGGAACTGCTGAGAAAGTTTTGATTACCAAGTCCAACCTGGTGTGAAAGTACCAGGTGATTATGGAATTAATCAAAGAGATGAAATCGTAGTTTCAGGGGATGGAAGCGGAGCTGAAATACTCAGCATTACAAGCAAAACACCCAGCTAGACCTCAAAATCATCGAGCTGAATCAAAAACTAAAAGCTACAGACTGGGAGATGCAGCGAGAGCAGCAGAAGGTTTGTAAAATCGAAGCGGTCGTGAAATGTTTCAAGCCAGATTTGCATAAATGTGTTGGATCTATGAAAGAACACTAAAAAGCTGAAGGATAGCATCCAGGAGTTTTACCCTAGATATGTACAGAAGGGTAACATGGTGGAGTTTGTGGTTGCAGACCCCGACATCCACCAGGACTGCACCCATCACAAGGAGCACCTGAAAGGCAGACTGCTCAAATTACAGAAGAATTTTGTGAAAGAGACAAAGATCCGTCATGTGAACAATATGCACCTCATGAAGGTAAATGCCACACTGATTGAACATATTAATGGATTATGATAGGAGCTAAAAGTCAGCAAAAAGTGCATGACCTGGAGATGGCTTGTAAGTTGGACTGAAGAGTAGCCTTACAGATTCCAAAACAACATCCATAGGTGGACATCAATTCTCAGGGGTCCTATGACCAAACACAAAGGAGGGAATGGCAAAATTTACTGAGGAAAAAAAAACGGAGATCAAATGACTGACATTTATTTCATTCACAGGGCCTCACAGTAGGGATCCAACTGCAATCAGTGATCCAACCCCAATCAATTACAATCAATGACAGCCTCATGAGACCAAACAAAGATCCTCAGATTGTACAGATTATATTATATAAAAAAAATGCATATAACCCCCCACCCCCCATTTCTTTGCTTCCCAACCCCTCTATTGCCCTATTCTCCTCTTTATGTTTTCTACCTTTCCCTTCCTAATTCCCCCTGCTTCTCTGTCTCTCTCTACCCACTCTGCCTATCCTCTTTTCTTTGTATTGACACATACCTCAAACAAAAAAATGCATTAAAAACTATATTAATGTTTTTAATAAATTTGATTTAGTGATTAAGCCAAACTTACTCTTCGAGCTTTGCCCAAATTGCCAGTGCCACTCTTAGTATGATCTCTGAACCTTCGAAGAACACCGAGTCCCAGATCTTCAGAACAGTGTGATTCGGAAGACAAGTTGCAAATAAAGTCAAGAACCATTGCATAGTGAAGACATTCGTAAGTGGGGGCTCATAACCTCCTGCAAAGGTATAAAGAAATAATTTTAGATTTCTAAAAATGTTTTAATATTTTTTTGATTTGTTTTTGTAGTCTTATCTGCATGCCCGTTTTTTAAAACACATGGGTCAAGGAAACCCAATGTCATATTTGGTCAAATTAGACATTCTGTCGATTTACTTTAATACAACCTCAGCAGAGATCAATCTTAAAGTTGTAATAAACCCAAAAGCAAACATTTATTGTAGAGCAGCTTACCAATTCTTAGATGTAAAGAATGTTTGTGTTTTTTTATAGGCCCTCTTTCTTTTATTGTGATCTAGCCAACAAATATGTTATTTTTCAAAAGAACAAGCTGTCCTACAGATGTAGCAGCAGTTAGAGGGGTAAGAGAAAACATAACCATTGACATGGGGGCTTGCAATGGTCAGCATTTATGAAAAACTTTTATTCAAAAAAGAACAAAACTGTTGCTGTAATTACGGTACTTAAAAATCATTATCTGGGAGTTTGGCATCAGTGTATAAGTGTATCTAAATCTAATCGTATATCGAACCCAAAAATCAGCATTAATGGAGATACAAGTCACCAGGGTTTTTCAAGTCGTTAAGACATGAAGTCTAAATTCTTAAAAAAAAATCATGAATTGGTAAATGTAATTAAAGCGGGAGTTCACCCTAAAAAAAAATTTTAAGATTAGATTCATGCTCATTTTGTCAAGGGGAATCGGGTAGTTTTTTTAAAAACGAAGCAGTACTTACCGTTTTAGAGAGCGATCTTCTCCGCCGCTTCCGGGTATGGGTCTTCGGGACTGGGCGTTCCTTCTTGATTGACAGTCTTCCGACAGGCTTCCGATGGTCGCATCTATCGCGTCACGAGTAGCCGAAAGAAGCCGAACGTCGGTGCGGCTCTATACGGCGCCTGCGCACCGACGTTCGGCTACTTTCGGAAAATCGTGACGGATGACTGTCAATCAAGAAGGAACGCCCAGTCCCCCAGCCCATACCCGGAGGCGGCGGAGAAGATGTATCTCTAAAACGGTAAGTACGGCTTTGATTTAAAAAAAACTACCCGATTCCCCTTGACAAAATGAGCATGAATCTAATCGTAAAAATTGTCATTTCCGGATGAATCTCCACTTTAAAAAGAGAAAAGATGAAGGATGTTTCAGGGTGGTCCTTTGTAATAAGGCATGAATAAACATATTACATAGCTAATAAGTCCACATACCACCACTCTCCTTGTTTGCAGTTTTCTGAAGTACATCCAGGTGATGAGATAGTTCAGAGAGTTTCATCCTCAAGAGATCCCTAAATACAGCCATATCCACCGAAAGCGCTCGTAGATTATTGACAAAGTAACTGTCCGGCAGCACTTTGTCTATAAGGTAAATCATTATCTATGGAAAAAAAATATCACATATGTTTCTAGTTATCTGGCAATGAAAAAATGTTGCCATTTTAAAAGTGACATATATATAGAAAAGTAAAACTCTGCATCAAGAAACAAAATTATAGATGAATAATACACCAATATAAAGGAAACTGGCACAGAAATGCAAAAAAGGGGCAGTTGGAAAGCTTTTTTACAGGCTAACATATTAAGGGCACCTGGCTCTTTAAGTCTTAATCTGAAGTCTGGTAAGTGGAACTGTAGTATAAATTGGTGCCACCTAAACCTAACCAGATACAGTGGAACCTTGGATTACGAGCATAATTCGTTCCAAGAGAATGCTCGTAATCCAAAGTACTCGCATATCAAAGCGAGTTTCTCCATTGAAGTCAAAAATAATTTGTTCCGCATTGACTTCAATGGCATGCAATACCACATGCGGCCAGAGGTGGGAGGGTGCCGGAGAGCATCGGAAACAGCTGGAAAGGCCAGATAACACTTTGGCTCCATGCACACTAGGAGCAGAAAAAACGTCAACGTTTTTAGCTTGAAAAACGTGGCATAAAAGACGCAAAATGAAAGCATATTGTACAAAGTTTAGGCGAGTCTATGAGAGTTTAGGAGAGTCTATGAGAGTTTCGTTTATAGGCGTTTTTTGCACTACACTCCCCTCTGCAAAAGTTTTTACTCCCACAACACACCTAAAAAAACGTTGGCACTTGACGTTCAGAAGAGATAAGAGGAGTTTAGGAGAGACTGACGTTTTTACAGCTCCTAAACTCCTCCAGGAAACGCGATAGAGAAGGGTTTTTTTTCCTGCCTCTGAACGTCCCTGACAGAAAACGCCTGTAGCAGTCAATAATGTGCAAAGACACATAGAGCACAATAGAAGTGCTTCTAGAGGCAGGAGAAAAAAAACGTCAAACGCCTGTAGAATCAACGTTTTTTAAGTCCAGTGTGCATGGAGCTTTAGGCTGACCTCGGCAAACCTCGGAAAGACTTTGTTCCCGAGGTCAGCCAAGCTGCCCTCAGGCCTTTCCATGCATTTCCCAACCGTGCCGACCGGCTGCGCCCCCCACCTCAGGCCAAACGTGGTACTGCACACCGCTTTGGCCTAAATCATGCTTGGTTTTGCAAGACAACACTCTCAGACCGAGTTAGGATTTTTTTTAAATACAGTGTTCGTATTGCAAAACGCTCGTTAACCGCGTTACTCGCAATCCGAGGTTCCACTGTAATTCAACTCTAGTACCATCTAAAACTTTTTTACACTGTGATTTTGGGGGAGATTTACTAAAAACTAGTGCACTCGGAATCTGATGAAGTTGTGCATAGTAGCCAATCAGCTTCTAACTTCAGCTTGCTTATACAATAAAGCTTTGGCAATAAAACCTGGAAGCTGGGTTTCTATGCAGAGCTGCACCAGATTTTGCACTCTCCAGCTTTAGTACATAACCCCTTTTGTTTTTTATACAAGTCGAGTACACCACTCCAAGGCTGTCTGCAAATTAAAGATCACTTAAAACTACTGTGGCAACAAGACTGGGTGCTTGCCAAGGTCCGCAACCTGGGAAATCCATGCAACAAAAGAGAAAAAGCGGCACATCCAGAGATGAAGAAAAAATTGGGGTTTTATTGCAGGAGTCGAAGGTTTAAAAAAACATGACACATGAGGGATCCACACTGTTCAGCTGCCAAAAAAGGGGGCCACGTCAAGTCAGAAGGACCTCCAGAGGAACCTGGAAGCATCTCAAAAGGAAGCTGAAAGCAGCTGAAAAACATTCCGCATTTGCCTGGCTACATAAACCCTTAAACAGATTCCATTTTTATTCCATTATCCTACCTGTAAGCTGTCTTGGCATTTGCAATTATTTGGACCTGAAAATAGAACAGGGACGCACCAGACCCCCTGCTGCGAGCGGTGCTGGAAATAGTGTGAATCCAGCCTCAGAGTATTTTTGTTTTGGTTAATACCAGAGAATTTTGTGCACACCAACTATAGTAGTCATTAAACGCTCCTATCCTTTATAGCCAAGGAAGCCGCCGTCTTAGAGGTTGATTTACTAAAAACTGGAGAGTAGAAAATCTGGTGCAGCCATGCATTTAAGCCAATCGGCTTCATACTTCAGCTTGTTCAAATAAGCTTTGACAAAAAAAAACTGGAGGCTGAGGGGTTATGGGGATGTGAAAAAAAGGGGATGTGAAAAAAACAAATACAGCCATCACATCTAAGAATTGATGGTGTAGTAGTAGTCCATACCATATTTACACAGGCATTGCCCAGCCACCACTAGGGGTCAGGTTTTGGCTTGGTTTAGGACTGGGATCCAGAGAGAACATATGTAAGTGGTTCAACATTTTTAGGACTTCTATGATGGCAAGTAGTAAATCAACTCCTTTTGCACTAAAACAGAGTCAAGCATATTTATTGAACAGTGCCAAGAGGACAGTAATCCTCAAAAATTGAAATATAGGGTTTATAAAAAAAAAAAAAATGTATACTTACCTAGGTAGATGCATCCCCCAACGCCTCTGCAATGAGAACAGAGATAAAACACCTCTGATCGCTTAGTTCTCCCCTCCACTCTGAGCAGAGAGTCATGACTGTCAGTCATCGGCTCTCTGCTCTGCCTCTCCAGTGTTCACTGGATTTCTAGACTGGGGAGGTCTTTCCCCAGCATGGACCAGCTGAGTGACATCAGCCAACATTGGGCTTCTGAAAACAGGTCACAGGAGTGCAGAACGAACTGCACTCCAGTGATACATTGAAGAATAGCCAAAAAAAGCTTTGGCCATACTGCTCCTTTAAGAAAACATTTTATTGATGTCACTTCAGCTGGAGATGGATTCAGCCGTTTGTGTATAGTACAAAGGGCAGTACTTATAGCAATCTATGCTTGGAGCTCTTATAGGACTGCAAGCTCATACAGGCACAGGCTGTCAATTGTGGTCCCTAACTTCCGCAGAACCAAGTCATCCTGCACTTCAATTATGGGGTAGCAATGGGCTTAGTAATGGCTGCAACCTAATGCAAAACAGTGACCACTTTATTAAAGAATATAATAACCCTAAAAATGAACCCAGTGTTACAAGGGTTAAATGCCCTTAACTTTAGTAGATGAGGAAGATGATGTAACGATCGAGCTCTATGTTGTGGAGAATAGGAAAGAGGGGTGTTTTGGGTAGAGAATAGGAAAGAGGGGTGTTTTGGGTAGAGAATAAGAAAGAGGGGTGTTTTGGGTAGAGAATAAGAAAGAGGGGTGTTTTGGGTAGAGAATAAGAAAGAGGGGTGTTTTGGGTAGAGAATAAGAAAGAGGGGTGTTTTGGGTAGAGAATAGGAAAGAGGGGTGTTTTGGGTGAAGAATAGGAAAGAAGGGTGTTTTGGGTGAAGAATAGGAAAGAAGGGTGTTTTGGGTGAAGAATAGGAAAGAAGGGTGTTTTGGGTGAAGAATAGGAAAGAGGGGTGTTTTGGGTGGAGAATAGGAAAGATGGGTGTTTTGGGTGGAGAATATGAAAGAGGGGTGTTTTGGGTGGAGAATAGGAAAGAGGGGTGTTTTGGGTAGAGAATAGGAAAGAGGGGTGTTTTGGGTGGAGAATAGGAAAGAGGGGTGTTTTGGGTGGAGAATAGGAAAGAAGGGCGTTTTGGGTGAATAGGAAAGAAGGGTGTTTTGGTTGGATTAGCAAAAGACAGCTGGGCATAACTCGGTACACAAAAACTACAGGTTTTTAATTTTGCCCTGTCATGTACTTTAAATTCACTTATTACGGTGTCTAGGCATGTCCTTAGATGTGATGGTTGCAACAGTTTACATTTTCAGACTAGTTCAGAAAAATACCTATTGATCTTTATAGAAATGTCCTTGCAAATTCCTGTGTACTAAACAGAAGTCCTAAACCATGTTATCAGCTTTCCCAGCTACCTTTTGTGAACTACATAATCTACCCTTCTTATGTAATAGATACGAGGAGAGGGGCATCTGTGTAGTCCAGATTAAGAGAACATAACGCTGCTCCCCCATTGATCATTACAGAAAACATCTACTGGGAATATTGATAAATCCTTTCACTGAGCTTAGTGGGTGTGCTGGCTGTAAGAGAGGAAAGCAGCCCCAAGGGATAAAATGCTCCATCCTGCCAGGGCTGTGCATCTCATGCCAATATTTCTAATGAACTGAGTTTTGTTGTTTTATGGGAAAGGGAGAAGACATATTAAATAATTTACATAGATGAGGACTATCAATGAGATAGAAAAAAGATGCTTGAAGTTAAATCAATATTTATTTTATGGATATGCCTTACTTTCTCAAAAAGAGGTTACATGCATCCTGCCTTGAAGAAATGAACAGATGACTAGTGAAAGCTTTCTTCGAATTATGGAGCAGCAGCAATCTGTGAATTATTAAAAAGACAAGCACTGTCTCCACAGAGGAAACGGTGTCAGTTGTGCAGACTATGACAGTGCACTACAAATGAACCAATGTCTGCCAATCTAAAGCTTTAGATCATGAGTGTCAAACTCAATTTCATAGTGGGCCACATCAGCATTATGATTGCCCTCAAAAGGGCCGGTTGTATCTGTAAGATTAGATGTCCATCGCATCCCCTCCCCTTACATTGGATGTCAAGAGCCACCCCACCATCATAAGTTGAGTCCCCCACTCTCCCTTACATCACAGTGCACACCCCCTTTCCTTATGCTGCTGCTGGGAAGAAGATGGATGCATTGCTTAAAGCAGAAAGTAGTGGTCTGGAGGAGGACCAGAAGGAGGGCTGGAGCTCTCGTGCAGCTGCAGGAGAGGTGCAAGGGCCACATGAAATGGCCTGGAGGGCCGGATTTGGCCCACGGGCCTTGTGTTTGACACCTGTGCTTTAGATTGTATGATCATTTAAAACATTTTATAGGTGTAATGGTTAAGAAAGTACATAGAAAAAATGTATTCTAAATTATTAAGTAAGCCTGTGAGTCTTCATGCAACATATAGAACCACTTATTCACCTTTTGGGAAAAAAAAATAATAAATGGACATATTTTTGGCAGAAAAAAAAATATATGCACATCCCCAAGAAACCTGCAAAGCATTGTACCTGCAATCAGTGGATAGCAAGTGCAATGCCAGGCTCCTGTAGACACAGGCTTTCAGTTAGAAAGCTATGGGGCTTGAAAATGAATTATGAAGGTGCTCATCCGCACCCTCTCAGTTCATTGAGAACTACAAGCGTTCTGCCACAGTGGCAGACAGGACTTGTAGTGTTCATTCACAGATCGCTGTAAAGGAATGAATAGGCTGTGCGAACGGAGCCCCGTGTAGGCACTCCTATTTTAAAATGTGACAGCGGGTGCAGGGAGAGGAAGCCCCATCTGATGTAGTAGAGAGGGGGAGCACTTAGGTGGTGGCTTTGAGCAGGTTGCACCCTAAATACGCGTGTAGCATGTGGCGTGCTCCAAAGATTAACTCATCCTTTCAAAAAGAAAAAAAAAAAAAAGTTTTTTTTTTTTTTTTTAAACAAAGTATACTCCTGGTCACCCTCCCCTTTGCAGATATCACCATCATGGCCTTTTCAATACTTTATCATTTGCATGCAATCATACCCACTTGCTTCTATAGACCCATCAAAAGATACAGGACACCATTTTTGTACACTCCATTTAAGTCTCCAAAAAGCAACACAATGCAATGCACTGTGGTGATCTACGTTGCCATCAGATGTGCAATGGAAAAAAATATAGTGGCCCGGATTCACAAAGCACTTGCGCCGACGTATCTCAAGATACGCCGTCGTAAGAACAAATGTGCGCCATCGTATCTATGCGCCGACCCACAAACTAAGATACGCCGAAAAATAGGCTTCATCCGACCGACGCAACTTGCCTACGCCGGCGTATCGTGGGCGCATATTTACGCTGGACGCATGTGGCGCTCCCATTGATTTTCTATTCAAATATTCAAATGAGGGAGATACGTCGATTCACGATCGTACTTGCGCCCGACACAGGCTACGACTGGTGCGCGTAAGTTGTACGTACGGCGTAAAGTTATGCCCCATAAAGGAGGTGTAACTCATCTGCATCCATGCAAAGGGCTGCACCAGGGAACTCAAGCCGGCGTATTTTACATAGTTTACGTTGTATGTGAATAGGGCTGGGCGTAGGTTACGTTCACGCCGTAGGCAGTGATCCGGCGTATCTTAGGCAGTTGTTCCGACGTGATTGTGAGCATGCGCACTGAGATGCGCCCACAGGACGGCGCATGCGCAGTTGCCGATACGTATCTGTCTGGCGCTCGACCCATCATTTGCATGGGGTCACGCCTCATTAGCATGGCTCACACCCACTTCCACTTACGCCGACTTACGCCTGAGAAACCCAGCGCAGATTTGGGAGGAAGTGCTTTGTGAATTCAGTGCTTGCCTCTCTGCGCTGCGTCGGCGTAGCGTAAAGGAGATACGCTACGGCGGCATAAATATGCGCCACTGTCTGTGAGTGAGTATGTCTACAGTACATTGTTCTGCACCAAGCATGACTGCAGCACTGCCATTGACCATAGGATCAGATACAAATTCATGTTTCAACAGATGCATAATAGGCTATTTCTTATTGATCGATTATTGTGTATAATTGTAATCTAAAAAAATAATAATAATATTATATATATATATATATATATATTAAAACTGCAGCACAGCAACACATGACGGGTTCCTTGTACTGCTTTTCTATCCTGCTGTACAGACTACACAGCAGACGAGGTCGATACCAAATCCAGTTCAGATAATTACACTGCATGTATTAAATAAAATATTTAATAATGTACTGACAACATAGATGCATTAAGTCTTTTATACCTTCATTTTTTTTCAAAATGCTAAATCTATATAAAACAAAAAAAGCACACAATACATGTATACTGAACATATCACAAGGATTTTCAGAAATTTCAGGTCTGATTACTTTACTAAAAAGGAGATAGATGGCAATCAGCTTTTTCCCCAACAGCTGCAGGCTTTTTTTTTTCCATTGATGAGTTCTACATGGAAAATAAGATCAGTACAGAGCATGACAATCAGTGTAGCAATAGCAGGCCATCTGCCTAGCACAGACAAGAGGAAGAGACATCTCTGATGAGAATCCAGGGAGTTTTCCATTAGTTAGAAGCGTTTTTGTTCTAGCCGCAGCTAAGCCATCACAATATCTTTTTACACATACGCAGAAAGGAAAAGCTAAAATGTATATTTGGCGATGTATTCACATGTCAGGTGTGATGCTAAGAACACTTAGAAAAAGCTGGAGCTATACCGTGTACAATAGTAATCAAATAGGATCTTAATCCATTACCACTGAAAAACACATGTAAAATAAAACAAGTAAAATTATGCCACATTAACGATGGAACAAAATTATTGCACACACCTTTAGTGCATCGCCCTCATTGCCCTCCATTACTTCCAGGATGAGTGCAGCCAAAATATTAAACCCTTGACAGTAGCCAACCGACTTGTTCCATCTGGCGTAAGCCAAAAGAACCCGTTTAAGTACCACTCTATCCTGTTCTGCCTCCTGTCCACAGTAGGAGCTACAGCCAGTCCTGTGGAGGTCCTAAAAAGAAAAAAAAAAACATTGAACAGGCAAATATTAAAGGTAAAGGTAATATACTTGAATATAAATGCAAGACAAATTCCCCTTTAAATTTAATTTATGATTTCAATTAATATACTGTATTTAACAAAAATATTAACAGATGTAAGGCTGCATTCACATGGGTGATTAGTCCCCAACGCGCATGACAGCAGCAGGAATCTGCAGCTGTTTTTGTCACATGTGAGTTTCTAGATACCAGTGTTAATTTTATTCATAGCTTTTTGACTAAAATGCCATTATAGTTCTAGTCGTATTTAGTCGATTAAATGTATATGCTCTGGACAGTGGTCTAAGGAGGCCTGTAAATGCTGCACAGTGCTCTGGACGGTTTGAGGAGGCCTGTAATGCATTGCACACAGTGCTCTGGACGGTTCGAGGAGGCCTGTATTGAATTGCACACAGTGCTCTGGACGGTCTGAGGAGGCTTGTATTGGACACAGTGCTCTGGATAGTGGAAGGAGGAGGCCTGTAATGCACAGTGCTCTGGACAGTGGAGGCCTGTAATGCACAGTGCTCTGGACAGTGGTCTGAGGCCTGTAAATGCTGTACAGTGGTCTGGACGGTGGTCTGAGCACAGCACTGTGCATTACAGGCTTTGACAGTCTGAGGAGGCCTGTAATGCTGCACAGTGCTCTGGGTGGTGGTCTAATGAGGCCTGTAATACACACAGTGCTCTGGACGGTCAGGAGGCCTATAAATGCTAAACAGTGCTCTGAACAGTGGTCTGAGGAGGCTTTAAATGCACAGAATGCTCTGGACAGTCGGGAGGCCTGTAAATGATGCACAGTTCTCTGTAATGATGCAAAGTGCCAAGCATGCCTCAGTCACTACCTTGTTTGCTGGGAGGGGAAACACTCACAAGCTTACAGGTGGAGCTGCAAGGAAACCATAAATTCACAGCGGGCAAACGTGCCTCCCTCACATTTTCATTCCATTTTCATTCACTGACGAAAATGGAATTCATTTTTGTCATAGTTTACATCACTGGAAATAGGTCACTGCCGAAAAA